>NC_056458.1:40980634-40985634 GCF_018296145.1 Oncorhynchus tshawytscha | reverse complement strand
AATGAAGAGCTTTGTAGGTCAGAAGGAGGATCTTGTAATCAATGTGTTGGGAGACAGCGAGCCAGTGTAGTTCACAGAGGACAGAGGTGATGTCCTACCAGGACTTGGTGTGGGTGAGGAGGCAGGCTGCAGAGTTTTGAAATATTTGGAGCTTATGGAGGAAGCTTGAGCTGATGCCGGAGAGTAGTGAGTTGCAGTAGTCAAGACGGGAGGAGATAAATACATGTATGAGGGTTTCAGCGCCAGAACAGGAGTGGGAGGACCTGACTTTGGCAATGTTACGGAGGTGGAAGAATGAGGATTTGACAGTCTCTCTTGTGTGGTGGTCAAATGAGAGGGGTGGATGATGCCAAGGTTGGAGCAAGGGAGAGATAGTGGTGTCATCAATGGTGAGGGTGAAGTTGCCACCGTTGCTGAGGGTCGATTTGGGGCCTATGATGAGGAGTTCCATGTTATCACTATTGAGCTTAAGGAAGTTTTGTTGCATCCATGTTTTTATTGCAGAGAGGCAGGATTCAATGTGGGTCAGAGGTGGGTTGAGGAGGGATTCGGTGCTAGGTAGATACGATGCGAGGTAGATACGGGTGTCATCGGCATAGCAGTGGAAATTAAGGTTGAAGGGACGGATGATCTGACCAAGGGGGAGGATGTAGATGATGAAGATCATGGGACCCAGCACAGGTTTCAGGTGTGACGGTTGGTAGGTTGACAGGGGGAGATCCAGGTTTCAGGTGTGACGGTTGACAGGGGGAGAGCCAGGTTTCAGGTGTGACGGTTGACAGGGGAGAACCGGGTTTCAGGCGTGACGGTTGACAGGGGGAGAGCCAGGTTTCAGGTGTGACGGTTGACAGGGGGAGAACCGGGTTTCAGGCGTGTCGGTTGGTAGGTTGACAGGGGAGAGCCGGATTTCAGGCGTGACGGTTGGTAGGTTGACAGGGGAGAACCAGGTTTCAGGTGTGACTGTTGGTAGGTTGACAGGGGGAGAGCCAGGTTTCAGGTGTGACGGTTGGTAGGTTGACAGGGGGAGAGCCGGGTTTCAGGTGTGACGGTTGGTAGGTTGACAGGGGGAGAGGCGGTTGAGGGAGATTGATCAGTCAGTGATTAGTTTATTTTAGTGATTTTGTCCTTGATAAACTGAAGGAAGGAGTTACAGAGTTCAGTGGAGGGAGTAGAGAAGGTGTCATCACGGGGCTGTAGTAGTTTTCTGGCAATGAGTCATACTGAGACCAAAGTTTCTTACAGATGAGTCCTGAATTACAGAAATGACAGAAAATACACACATCAATATCAATACAAGATGCAAGCAGGAAGAACAACAAGGTCATAAAAAACAAACACATTCATCAGTATAAAGATCCTCAATCAGCTTTCTTTTTTTTTACCCCCTTTTCTCCCCAATTTCGTGGTATCCAATTGTTAGTAGTTACTATCTTGTCTCATTACTACAACTCCCGTACGGGCTCGGGAGAGACGAAGGTCGAAAGCCATGCGTCCTCCGAAACACAACCCAACCAAGCCGCACTGCTTCTTAACACAGCACGCATCCAACCTGAAAGCCAGCTGCACCAATGTGTCGGAGGAAACACCGTGCCCCTGGCGACCCGGTTAGCGTGCACCGAGCCTGGCCCGCCACAGGAGTCGCTAGTGCGCGATAAGACAAGGATATCCCTACCGGCCTAACCCTCCCTAACCCGGACGACGCCCCATGGACCTCCCGGTCGTGGCCGGCTGCGACAGAGCCTGGACTCGAAACCAGAGTCTCTGGTGGCATAGCTAGCACTGCGATGCAATGCCTTAGACCACTCAATCAGCTTTCTGAATTGCCTTAGAGGAACCAACACATCAAATTTAAGAAGATTTGAAGATTGTTCACAAATAATGGGAAAGAAAACTAAAATCTGATTTACCTCCATAGAGGCCAAAGGAATTTCCAGAGTTAACCATCCCTGAGACCGTGGGTGGTAACTCGTGTCTAAAGTTTAGTAATGATGTTAGGTACAGTGGGACTTTTTGTAAAATGGTTTTATAAATGAAAACATAGCAATGTATCAACCTACGTGACATCAGAGGGCCAACCAACTTTCTGCTAGAGAATCCAGTGATGAGTGCTAAACTTGTCCCCTGTAATAAAGCACAGTGCGCTGTGATAAACTGCATCTAACTGCTTTAATAAAGTAGAAGTTGCATTCATATAGATGATGTCACCACAGTCTAGAACCGATAGGAATGTCGACTGAATAATCTGCGTTCTACCATTTAGCGAGAGGCAGGACTGAATTATCTAAAGCAGCATAAGGTTGATATACAGTGCCTTGCGAAAGTATTCGGCCCCCTTGAACTTTGCGACCTTTTGACACATTTCAGGCTTCAAACAAAGATATAAAACTGTATTTTTTTTGTGAAGAATCAACAACAAGTGGGACACAATCACGAAGTGGAACGACATTTAGTGGATATTTCAAACTTTTTTAACAAATCAAAAACTGAAAAATTGGGCGTGCAAAATTATTCAGCCCCCTTAAGTTAATACTTTGTAACGCCACCTTTTGCTGCGATTACAGCTGTAAGTCGCTTGGGGTATGTCTCTATCAGTTTTGCACATCGAGAGACTGAAATTTTTTCCCATTCCTCCTTGCAAAACAGCTCGAGCTCAGTGAGGTTGGATGGAGAGCATTTGTGAACAGCAGTTTTCAGTTCTTTCCACAGATTCTCGATTGGATTCAGGTCTGGACTTTGACTTGGCCATTCTAACACCTGGATATGTTTATTTTTGAACCATTCCATTGTAGATTTTGCTTTATGTTTTGGATCATTGTCTTGTTGGAAGACAAATCTCCGTCCCAGTCTCAGGTCTTTTGCAGACTCCATCAGGTTTTCTTCCAGAATGGTCCTGTATTTGGCTCCATCCATCTTCCCATCAATTTTAACCATCTTCCCTGTCCCTGCTGAAGAAAAGCAGGCCCAAACCATGATGCTGCCACCACCATGTTTGACAGTGGGGATGGTGTGTTCAGGGTGATGGGCTGTGTTGCTTTTACGCCAAACATAACGTTTTGCATTGTTGCCAAAAAGTTCAATTTTGGTTTCATCTGACCAGAGCACCTTCTTCCACATGTTTGGTGTGTCTCCCAGGTGGCTTGTGGCAAACTTTAAACGACACTTTTTATGAATATCTTTATGAAATGGCTTTCTTCTTGCCACTCTTCCATAAAGGCCAGATTTGTGCAATATACGACTGATTGTTATCCTATGGACAGAGTCTCCCACCTCAGCTGTAGATCTCTGCAGTTCATCCAGAGTGATCATGGGCCTCTTGGCTGCATCTCTGATCAGTCTTCTCCTTGTATGAGCTGAAAGTTTAGAGGGACGGCCAGGTCTTGGTAGATTTGCAGTGGTCTGATACTCCTTCCATTTCAATATTATCGCTTGCACAGTGCTCCTTGGGATGTTTAAAGCTTGGGAAATCTTTTTGTATCCAAATCCGGCTTTAAACTTCTTCACAACAGTATCTCGGACCTGCCTGGTGTGTTCCTTGTTTTTCATGATGCTCTCTGCGCTTTTAACGGACCTCTGAGACTATCACAGTGCAGGTGCATTTATACGGAGACTTGATTACACACAGGTGGATTGTATTTATCATCATTAGTCATTTAGGTCAACATTGGATCATTCAGAGATCCTCACTGAACTTCTGGAGAGAGTTTGCTGCACTGAAAGTAAAGGGGCTGAATAATTTTGCATGCCCAATTTTTCAGTTTTTGATTTTTTTTTTAAAGTTTGAAATATCCAATGAATGTCGTTCCACTTCATGATTGTGTCCCACTTGTTGTCGATTCTTCACAAAAAAATACAGTTTTATATCTTTATGTTTGAAGCCTGAAATGTGGCAAAAGGTCGCAAAGTTCAAGGGGGCCGAATACTTTCGCAAGGCACTGTAGTTCTTATTCAGGAGACACACTTGACTGATTCTGAGTGTTATAAACTGAAGAGAGAGTGGGTGGGTCAAGTGTACTATTCATCTTTCACCTCTCGGGCAAAAGGTGTGGCCATTCACATTAATAAGCATTGCCCGTTTCAGCTACAATCTCAGATTAAAGACACAAGGGGTAGTAGGTATGTGATAATTCAAGGCTTCCTTAACACTGAGCCCATTTCCATTGTGAATGTGTATGGGCCTAATGATTGTACATTTTACCAAGACATCTTTTTTAAGTTAACATGCGTTAACATTAATTAGTATTACGCGATTAAACTGATAATATTGGCGGAAAATATTCAGATTACAAAGTTATAATTTCCTAATATAACTTCTCAGATATTTGATCTCTCTCTCTCTCTCTCTCTCTCTCTCTCTCTCTCTCTCTCTCTCTCTATCTCTCTCTCTCTCTCTCTCTCTCTCTCTCTCTCTCTCTCTCTCTCTCTCTCTCTCTCTCTCTCTCTCTCTCTCTCTCTCTCTCTCTCTCTCTCTCTCTCTCTCTCTCTCTCTCTCTCTCTCTCTCTCTCTCTCTCTCTCTCTCTCTCTCTCTCTCTCTCTCTCTCTCTCTCTCTCTCTCTCTCTCTCTCTCTCTCTCTCTCTCTCTCTCTCTCTCTCTCTCTCTCTCTCTCTCTCTCTCTCTCTCTCTCTCTCTCTCTCTCTCTCTCTCTCTCTCTCTCTCTCTCTCTCTCTCTCTCTCTCTCTCTCTCTCTCTCTCTCTCTCTCTCTCTCTCTCTCTCTCTCTCTCTCATATATATATATATATAGTTCAGAGTGACAATCGATCATGTTGTTGTTGTAGAATCGATGTTTCGGCGGTTGTCGGTTCTTCGCTTTCAATGATACCGAATTCCTAGCTGCAGACTAGTAATTAATAGCAAAGACTTGTTCTTATTCTGTCGGTATCGATAATCTAAGAGTTTAACCACGTGGTATGGTTAAAAGATTTAGCAATGTTCTGCAACCCTTGTCCTCTCGTAATGGAGAAAAATATGGTCTGTCGAGAACTTCTCAAAGTTGGGGTTTT
>NC_056458.1:40926541-40980534 GCF_018296145.1 Oncorhynchus tshawytscha | reverse complement strand
GAGTTGCAGAAAAGGGCCTGTCCCAGGATGCCCGATCCTAACTGGGCTCATGGGCGGTCCTATGATTTAGTTCAACTCAAAAGGGAATTGGAGTTTCCTTCATTAAACAGTCCAAAATCACATTACACAATTTTACAAATAGTATCATCCTCACTCATTCATCTTATACAACAATTATATGTAAACCTCATATCTGAGGCTATTATATAAACAGCATTATGGTAATATGGCCGCACCGTTTCCCATGAGCTTCACCAAGATTACCAAACGGACCAGTTCGTAGCTGGATTCTTCACCGATCTTTTATACCTTCTCCAGAACATGAATGTTGTTCGGACCTCAAGTTCTGTGAGATGGAAGAAATTCCTTTGTTCTCTATGATGGCCATGAGGAGATCTTCCCTAGGAATGTACGACCTCTCTGACCACATCAGCCTGTTTGTAGGAGGCAGAGAGAGGGGGATGGGGCTTGCTGTACCCAAAGAGGGCAACGTCATGACACAGTGATAGATATTCCTCTAATAGTATCAACCTCACATCTACAATGTTAATATCAGAAATGAAAGATTTAGGACTTGTAGACGTATGGAGCTTTCACAACCAAAAGGGTAAAGAATACTAATTTTACTCTCCTGTACATAACAGTTACTCTAGAATTGACTTATTTCTTATACCTGCAGGCAAGGGAAGTTTACTACCAAGATGTAACTATTTACCAAGTGTAAGTATTTACCAAGATGTATGTCAGATCACTCTGCCCTGCTGGCTTCACTACCAGTCAGTAAAACACAACCACCCTCAAGAAGGTGGAGGTTTGGTACATACGTACTAAATAATTAAACATGTCTGAACACTCATATCGACATATTTGTAAGCACCAATAACAATGCCTCCCCCTAACTTTATGGGAAGCTCTCCTTGCATATCTGAGGGTTCAAATAATTTAGTTTAGTTCAGGTGCTCGTAAGATGTATATGGCTCAAGTATATTTGTTGGAGAAAGACATTTGAGATCTGGAAAATGAACATGGTATAACATTTGACGACTCAACTCAACAAAAATATGACTAAAAACGATTGGAATATAACACCCTGATGACGCACAAACTATAAAAACACACTTAGGAGAACAAAACAAAACTACTATGAACATGGAGATCAAGCAGGAAAGTTGCTTGCTTAGCAGATAAGGTGAGAGGGAGCTAGTAAAGTTATTAGCTCTATTAAGCTGCCCAATAACACAGTTGTTTAGGGTCTTGAGGAAAATAATCTAGTCTTTAGGGAGTTTTATGAAACATTGTACTAGTCTGAAGGGGATACCCCTGACACAATGCATGGGTTTTTGAACCAACTCAATTTGCAAGCTTTAACTTTAAAAAAGATTACATCTGAGGGAATTAGGGAATGCATTTTCAACACCACTGGGGGGAAATCACCAGGGTTAGACGGATTCCCTATCAAATTCTATAGATCCTTTTTACCCAAACTAGTTGAGCCTCTTTGCAATATGTTTAATTATGCCATAGAGATAGAGCTTGAGGACACACTTGAACAGGCACTGATCACAGTTTTGTTAAAATTTGTGAAAGATCTTCTGCTTTGTGGGTCATGTACACCAATATCTTTATTGAACACTGCACATAAGATTCTTGCAAAACTCATAACTCTTAGACTAGGTAAGGTTCTTCCTGACTTGGTTGATATGGACCAAACAGGCATTGTAAGAAACCGCTCATCTCCTGATAATATCAGAAGATTATTTAATATTATGCGTTATGTAAAGAATGACCAAGATACTGTAGTGGAGAGTTTATTAGATGTGGAAAAAAAGCTTTTGACAGCATAGAATGGAACTGCCTGTTTGAGATTTTAAAGAGGATGAATATTGGCCCTAAGCATGGACAGTTGAAGTCGGAAGTTTACATACACTTAGGTTGGAGTCATTAAAACTAGGTTTTCAAACACTCCACAAATTTCTTGTTTAACGAACTATAGTTTTGGCAAGTCGGTTAGGACATCTTCTTTGTGCATGACAAGTAATATTTCGAACAATTGTTTACAGACAGATTATTTCACTTATAATTCACTGTTTCACAATTCCAGTGGGTCAGAAGTTAACATACACTAAGTTGACTGTGCCTTTAAAAAGATTGGAAAATTCCACAAAATGATGTCATGGCTTTAGAAGCATCGGATAGGCTAATTGACATCATTTGGGTCGATTGGAGGTGTACCTGTGGATGTATTTCAAGGTCTACATTCAAACTCATTGCCTCATTGCTTGACATCTTGGGAAAATCAAAAGAAATCAGCCAAGACCTCAGAAAGAAAATTGTAGATCTCCACAAGTCTGGTTCATCCTTGGGAGCAATTTCCAAATGCCTGAAGGTACCACGTTCACCTGTACAAACAATAGTACGCAAGTATGAACACCATGGGACCACACAGCCGTCATACCGCTCAAGGAGACGCATTCTGTCTCCTAGTGATGAACATACTAAGGTGCGAAAAGTGCAAATCAATCCCAGAACAACAGCAAAGGACCTTGTGAAGATGCTGGAGGAAACATTTGCAAAAGTATCTATATCCACAGTTAAACGAGTCCTATATCGACATAACTTGAAAGGCCGCTCAGCAAGTAAGAAACCACTGCTCCAAAACCACCATAAAAAAGCCACACTACGGTGTGCAACTGCACATGGGGACAAAGATCGTACTTTTTGGAGAAATGTCCACTGCTCTGATGAAACAAAAATAGAACCGTTTGGCCATAATGGGCATCATTATGTTTGGAGAAAAAGGGGAGGATTGCAAGCCGAAGAACACCATCCCAACCGTGAGGCACGGAGGTTGCAGCATCATGTTGTGGGGGTGCTTTGTGTAAAGCCATCTCTCGCTCTCTCTCTCCCTCTCTCTCTCCCTCGCTCCCTCTCTATCTCTTTCTCTCATAGAAACCAACTTCCCCTCAAGCTGTAGGTTTACAGCTTGGCGGACCAATTGACCTTCCCCCCCAGAGGCTCATGAACCTTGGCTCTGATGATAATATATCGTTGTCTCCCTAGCACAGTCTCCATCCCACTGCCTCCACAGCATCCTCCCCTGGCACTGTAGACTTCATAGCAACACCGATAAATGATCCGTTAAAAACCCTGTGGATGTCCCTGAGGAGAGCAGAGCGGACAGCTGGACCAACATTGGGCTCTGTCTCACATCTCAGTCATCATTCCGAGGGGAAAGCTTGGCTCTACTAACTTATAAATAACAAATAAATAAAACATATTTCTCTCTCGGCTGGAAAACCCACCTTACTTGAATTCACCACATTAGAGAATGTAAAGTGATATGTTACAGATATGGCTGCCTGATACTGAAACTTTGTTGTTATGTTGTAGTTTCTTGTGTGATGTTAGGAGTTCAGTGGGCAACAACTTGTAAAAGTGAGCTTTCTTTTAATTAAATTCCTATGAGCTTTGCCTAAACCTGCCTGACCCTACAATTCTGACATTGGATGATAATATAGTGTACCATGCACTTTAAAATATTTGCAGACAACAACAAGAAAATAATGCAAAAGATCTAAATAAATTCTTAACATTGACATAATGAAATAAATGCCAAAAGAGACCATTCCAAAACAATGTTTGTTTGGTAATAAGATGACCTTATATACGCATATATACTCTATATTAGGCCTTAATCTATATATATATATATATATATATATATATATATATATATGAAAGGTTAGACATAAAAATGGAAAGCTGGTGCACTTTACAAAATAGATGGCATCATGAGGTAGCAAAATTAATGTTGATATATTGAAGCAACATCTCAAGACATCTCAACATGTCAAGTCAGGATGTTAAAGCTTGGTCGCAAATGGCTCTTCCAAATGGACAATGACCCCAAGCATACTTCCAAAGTTGTGGCAAAATGGCTTAAGGACAACAATGTCAAGGTATTGGAGTGGCCATCACAAAGCCCTGACCTCAATCCTATAGAAAATTTGTGGGCAGAACTGAAAAAGCATGTGCGAGCAAGGAGGCCTACAAACCTGACCTCACACCAGCTCTGTCAGGAGTAATGGGCCAAAATTCACCCAATGTATTTTGGGAAGCGTGTGGAAGGCTACCCGAAACGTTTGACCCAAGTTAAACAATTTAAAAGGCAATGCGACCAAATACTAATTGAGTGGATGTAAACTTCTGACCCACTGGGAATGTGATGAAAGAAATTAACGCTGAAATAAATAATTCTCTCCACTATTATTCTGACATTTCACATTCTTAAAATCAAGTGGTGATCCTAATTGACCTGAGACAGGGCATTTTTACTAGGATTAAATGTCAGGAATTGTGAAAAACTAAGTTTAAATGTAGTTGGCTAAGGTGTATGTAAGCTTACGACTTCAACTGTCGGTCTGAATAGATTACTGTACAAATGTCCGGTAGCTTAGATCCTGACTAATGGAAATGTTTCCTCACAGTTTTCCCTATCACGTGGCAAAAGACAGGGTTGTCCCTCTAGTACTCTCCTTTTTTCTTTGGCTAGCGAGCCACTGACAGAAGCTTTTAGATCTCATTCATACATGGTGTTCGTGGGTGGGCGTGAACATCTGGTCTCGCTATCTGCTGATGACATTCTGCTTTACCTCTTTAAACCAGAAACGTCACCCCTAGCGTTCGTTGACATCCTGAAAGAATATGGGACCTTTTCAGGATATAAAATAAACCTATCGAAGAGTATAATTATGCAGGGCAGCTATGCAGAACTTAATCTTAGACCAGCCGTCTTCTTGGAGACCTCAGAAAATGACACATCTATGATTGCAAATTCCTTCTGAAATTATTAAGATATATTAACTGAACTATATTCCACTTCTCAAACAGGTTGGGGAAGAATTGGATAGATGGCAGGATTTACTAATTTCTCTTATTGTGCGGGTCAATTGTGTAAAGATTAATATATTACCAAAATTCTTCTACCTTTTTCAAACCTTTTCCTTTGCTATTCCCAAAGTTGTTTTCACACAATTTAATAAGAAGATCTCTTCATTTCTGTGGAAAGGGATTCCCCCCCAGAGAGAGAAACTCATGACTTTATGCAAACCATATTCATTCAGAAGGAGGGCTTCCTGTTGTATTACTGGGCATCTCAGTTAAAGGCTGTGTGGCAAAGTACAACAACAAGTTCACCCTTGGAGACAGATAGAGGAGTGTCTTCCCTCTGTTTCATTGACATCTATACCTTATATTAGACATTCCCAAAGCTTTGCTAGGTTTCATTAAGCCTTTCATTAAAAACACTTTAAATATACTGATTGAATATCTGTAAACAAACAGAAGGGCATAGATCTATACATGAACAAATACCTTTACCCAAACCCCTGATAGATGCAATTACATGTGCTTGGTTCAACAAAGGAATTAAAACATTTGTTCATCTGTATAGAGAAGGTGAACTACTATAAGAACTGACATATCATTTTCAGTTACCTCAAACTAATTTCTTCAAGTACCTACAGGTTAGGCACTATATTGCCACTCAGCAGGGAGGTAGGATTCAGTCCATGATTAAACCTATAACTGATCAAGTGTGGTTGGAGAGGAAAGAGGTCAAATATTTAATTTCCTACAACGAAGCTCTGAAGGCTTGGATGACGTGGCATGATGACCTTGGTCTCATTGTTGAGGATGAGGAATGGGGAAATCTCTTTTTAGATGTTCAGCGTCTTTCATTTAACAAAAGGCACAAGTTGATGCAATTCAATATTTTACATAGGGTCTACTTTACGCCAGAGAAACTGTATAAGATCAATTCTAAATATTCAAAATGTTGCCCGAGGTGTAAAACGGGGTTGGGCACACTTATGCGTTTGTTTTTGTCCTGCCCTGCACTAGGCAATTATTGGGAAGATATTATTCAGATCTTATCACAGGTCACTAATATGACTGTACCACTAGATCCTTCCCTTATTCTTCTTGGAGATGATTTTGTTCCACCAGTTAATATTTGTAGCAAAACCAGATTCATTAACTTGGCAGTTATTGCAGCCAATAAATGCACTGCTATTATATGGAAGAGTGACACTCCGCCAAGCAAGCAGATGTGGTTAAAATAACTATCTTCCTATATTCCATCTGAAAAAATAACATACACTTTACGTAATAAACCCTTTGAATTTATTGATGTCTAGGGGGACTTTCAGCAGTTTCTAGAGTTGTCACCTCAGCCTCCTCATTGTTATTTTCTTCAATAATGTATTATTTGTATTATTATTATTTGTTTTTGCGTTTAATAATTTATCTTCTAGCATTGGATGTGAAGGTCATTCTGTTTCATTTTTGTTGTTGTTAATCATTTAAGCTAATACTGGTAGAGGGGAGGGAGGGGGTGTTCATATGTTGGGGAGGGAAGGCTTTTGTACGATGTGCTCCCATTTAGCATGCTGTTTTGTGTAGGTTGAAGGAATAACCGGGCATTATCTGTGTCATATTATGCTGGCGATTGTTAAATTGAAAAAAAAATCCCAATAAATATATTATGAAAAAAATAACAAATAATAACAACTCAGGGTCAGGAATACATGAGATAGTGGCTAAATCAGAGTAGAAAATGTCATGTAGAAACCCTTGAGGAGAAAACGTTTAAAAATATATCTTATATCTATTAAATTAGGATTAGTATTTTATTGCTTCACATGTCTAATACATACTATGGGACAATGATCACTGAGATCATATGCAAACACTTCACTAGACAAATATTTATGGGGGTTACTAGTAAGAATTAAATCAATGAATGAGGAGTTTGCAGGGGTTTTCACATTGAGCTGTGTGGGTTTTGAGATCAATTGAGGTAGATTAAAATCAATGCATATGCTCTTAAATTGATCTGAGACCGGGGATAGACAATCCAGATTCAAATCACCTAAAATGACCAACTCAGAGGACTGAAAAGGTTTTAAACATTTGGATATAGCACCGATAGCCTCCGCCATGGCAGCAGGGAAATCCCAGCAGCAAATAAATGTGTATTCTGATTTATGGACACATCTACAACCAGGAGCTCAACATAAATATTTAAAGATTGGAATGACATGAAATTAGATATCACTGGTACATTTTGTTAGTTTACAGCCTTATTCTATAATGGATAAAAAAATACATTTTACTCATCAATCTACACACAATACCCCATAATGTCAAAGCGAAAACAGGTTCAGAAATGTGTGAAAATGTAATAAAAAGAACGCAGAAATACCTTTGGTTCTTCCTTTAAAATGTTGAGCTTATACCGTGACGGTTTGTGGTAGATGGTGGCAGATTGTGGTCAATTATGTAATTCTAGCAACAATGGATGACACTTAAATAAAGTGCCATAGAATTCTGAGGCACCTCACACACTGTGCTCCAGTACGCCACAACTGTTACAGGAATAACCACTGTATGAGACTCGAAATTGAGCTCAGGTGCATCCTGTTTCCATTGATCATCCTTGAAATGTTTCTAAAACAAGATTGGAGTCCACCTGTGGTAAATTCAATTGATTGGACATGATTTGAAAAGGCACACACCTGTCTATTTAAGGTCCCACAGTTGACAGTGGAGGTCAGAACAATAACCAAGCCATGAGGTCGAAGGAATTGTCCATAGAGATCCGAGACAGGATTTTGTCGAGGCACAGATCTGGGGAAAGGAACCAAAACATTTCTGCAGCATTGAAGGTCCCCAAGAACACAGTGGCCTCCATCAATCTTAAATGGAAGAAGTTTGGAACCACCAAGACTTCCAAGAGCTGGCTGCCCTGCCAAGCTGAAAAATAGGGGGAGAATGGCCTTGGTCAGGGAGGTGACCAAGAACCCGATGGTCACTCTGACAGAGCTCTAGAGTTCCTTTGTGGAGATGGGATAACCTTCCAAAAGGACAATCATCTCTGCAGCATTCCACCAATCAGGCCTTGATGGTAGAGTGCCCAGATGGAAGACACTCCTCAGTAAAAGTCACATGACAGCCTGCTTGGACACCTAAAGGACTCTCATACCATCAGAAACAAGATTCTCTGGTCTGATGAAACCAGCATTGAACTCTTTGGCCTGAATGCCAAGCGTCACGTCTGGAGGTAACCTGACACCATCCCTACGGTGAAGCATGGGGGTGGCAGCATCATGCTGTGGGTATGTTTTTCAGCAGCAGGGACTGGGAGACTAGTCAGGATCGAGGGAAAGATCAATGGAGCAAAGTGCACAAAGATCCTTGATGAAAACCTGCTCCAGAGCGCTCAGGACCTCAGCCTGGGAGCGAAGGTTCACCTTCTAACAGGATAACGGCCCTAAGCACCCAGCCAATACATTGCAGGAGTGGCTTCGGGACAAGTCTCTGAATGTCCTTCAGTGGCCCAGCCAGAACCCTGACTTGAACCCGAACTAGCAGCTCTAGAGAACCTGAAAATAGCTGTGCAGCGACATGCCCCATCCAACCTGACAGAGCTTGAGAGGATCTGCAGAGAAGAATGGGAGAAACTGCCCAAATACAGATGTGCCAAGCTTCTATCGTCATACCCAAGAAAACTTGAGGCTATAATCGCTGTCAAAGGTGCTTCAATAAAGTACTGAGTAAAAGGTCTGAATACTTATGTAAATTGAATATTTCTGATTTAAAAAAAACTGTTTATGTGTTGTCATTATGGGGTATTGTGTGTAGATTGGTGAGAAAAAACAAACAATTTAATCCATTTTGAATAAGGCTGTAACGTAACGAAAGGGGTCTGAATACTTTCCGAATGCAATGTATTTGGCCACTCCTCCTCTAAATATATTATAATAATTTAGTTCAATGTCTTTATCAGATACAGAAGCATTTAACATTGTTTCCGAGAGAACCAGAATGTCAGGACACAAGTCCTGTAACCAAATATCAAAAGTGTCCATTTAAAAAAAATCGTACTTTGCATGTTTAGCCCAAGCCCCTTACTAGTGTTCCTAGACCGTCATTGAAAATAAGAATTTGTTCTTAACTGACTTGCCTAGTTAAATAAAGGTAAAATAAATAAAAATCTGCAGCTATTTCTTGACTTAGCTGAGACTTTGCCAAGGTCCCTGGCTAGCCACGTGAGAGCAGAGCAGACGGAGCATTTGACAAACCTTACTGGATGTAGTTGCTGGATGCAGTTGCTGGATCCAGGGTCTGGAGTGGGAACTGAGAGGGCAGTGTTGTCAGAGCTCAGTCTGCCCTGATGAAGTTCCTGCCAAAGGAGTAGAGCTTCTGCAGAGGATCGCAGTGGCTGCCAATGCTACATCCTGGGTGTGCACAGGAGGCCTTGGTGTGGCTCCTGTTGCAGGGTTGGGACAGCCATGTCCTGTCCCAAGCCTGTCCTGGGGATTTGAGCAGGGAGGGTAATCAAACTAGGGAGGGAGTTTGTTGGGGGAATGGAGGAGGGTGGTGTGGAGGGCAGTATACCTGGCAAAGCTCTAAATGCTCATGCATATGAGGGCTGATGATGTGAATGATACATGGTGTGGACTGCATCATGTGGTGCACTACCCTCGAGAGTCTTTTGCCACACCCTAAGGTAGTGGCCGGTGCTATGTAGAGCTGGGCTGAGTTGAGGTGGGCCTGGTCTGGTAGAGCTGTGCTGTGATGGGCAAGTTAGGAGGAGGAAGTCTAGCTTGTTCTCAGATATAAGTTCATGGAGCAAGGGCTTTTATTCATTGATCGAGTTTTGAGGAGAGCAAAGTTAGTATTGTGAGATTGAGAAGTGAGTTTATGAATAGTGGTAGGCGGAAGGTAGACGGAAGGGGGCTACCAGAGCGAGAGCCAGGGAGAGAAACATTTCAGGGGAGAGGCCATAGAGCTAGCCGGCGAAAAAGCATGTGGGAGACGGGACCTACACTGGGCAGAGGGAGAGTCAAAGAGAGTAATCCGATAGGTATTCCAGAAAGAGGTATGATGAGGAAAATCCAAAATAGATAAATTCCAAGGCAATAATCCATAGGTGGGTCAGGGAACCAGGAGAACAGTGATCAGAGGAAGAATCCAGGCATGTGGAGGTGATCACAGCTGTGCAGTCCAGAAACAGAGGTAGACTAGCAGCTAGCAGGCCAGCTAGCAATAATATGCCAAGGTTGTAAAAGTCACAAAAACTCCAGTAGTGGAGAATAACAAAAGGCAGAAAAGTAGACTAAACAATCGCTTAACGAAAAACAGACGAACAAACAGTTACTAAACAGGTACCAGGGAGAAGCGTCAGTCAAGCACAACGCCAGCAGGTACTCTCGCCCGGAAATGACATCACATGACAAGGCCCAATAGGTGTAAGTAATTTAAGTGTAAAAGCAAGTGTTACCGAACTTGGACAAATTACATTCTTGCGTTGAGTTTGGGGCTGAAGGAGTGAAATACACTGTCTTCATTTTTGTTCACAAACATATGCACTTCTTAATGATCCAACATGTTTTTCTTCCAATAACCCCTAATGTAGACATCCTTAGAAATCTCCAGCAGATCCTGCTAGTGTATGGCTCAGCCACAGTTTCCAGGCTGCCAATTAAGTCTGTATGTTTATATGGAGTTAGCCTTGAAAGGAGTTGCCCCCAACTCCCTCAAGTTGCTCAGAGGTAAACCACAGTTTCATGATGCTGTACGTTCTATTTGGGTCATTCATTAAAGTTTACTGTTGGAAGCGGTGGTTTTCCCAACTGTGTCGGCAGTCTGAAGCCTATTAAGAGCCGCTGGAAGAGCACATAGGGCAGACAGCAAAGCTTTTTGCTGCGAGACCAGGAAAGCTATGAACATTTGGGAAAAGACTAATCAAACCATTCCTTACAATAACGATATGGCGGCATCGCAAAAAGTCTTCCATTTTGTAATACTTATGCTTCCAATTCTTGCCCTAGAAACCTCACTTTAGCTAAATATTTGTGTCATCTTGTTTGTGTACTAAACAGGAAGTTCATCTGATTGCTTTGATTCAGGAAACATGCAAAACATCGATGAATTGGCATGTGGCAGTTGACGTTCGCCAAATCAAATCAAATCAAATTTTATTTGTCACATACACATGGTTAGCAGATGTTAATGCGAGTGTAGCGAAATGCTTGTGCTTCTAGTACCGACAATGCAGTAATAACGAGCAAGTAATCTAACTAACAATTCCAAAAAAAACTACTGTCTTATACACAGTGTAAGGGGATAAAGAATATGTACATAAGGATATATGAATGAGTGATGGTACAGAGCAGCATAGGCAAGATACAGTAGACGATATCGAGTACAGTATATACATATGAGATAAGTATGTAAACCAAGTGGCATAGTTAAAGTGGCTAGTGATACATGTATTACATAAGGATGCAGTCGATGATATAGAGTACAGTATCAACGTATGCATATGAGATGAACAATGTAGGGTAAGTAACATTATATAAGGTAGCATTGTTTAAAGTGGCTAGTGATATATTTACATCATTTCCCATCAATTCCCATGATTAAAGTGGCTGGAGTAGAGTCAGTGTCATTGACAGTGTGTTGGCAGTAGCCACTCAATGTTAGTGGTGGCTGTTTAACAGTCTGATGGCCTTGAGATAGAAGCTGTTTTTCAGTCTCTCGGTCCCAGCTTTGATGCACCTGTACTGACCTCGCCTTCTGGATGACAGCGGGGTGAACAGGCAGTGGCTCGGGTGGTTGATGTCCTTGATGATCTTTATGGCCTTCCTGTAGCATCGGGTGGTGTAGGTGTCCTGGAGGGCAGGTAGTTTGCCCCCGGTGATGCGTTGTGCAGACCTCACTACCCTCTGGAGAGCCTTACGGTTGAGGGCGGTGCAGTTGCCATACCAGGCGGTGATACAGCCCGCCAGGATGCTCTCGATTGTGCATCTGTAGAAGTTTGTGAGTGCTTTTGGTGACAAGCCGAATTTCTTCAGCCTCCTGAGGTTGAAGAGGCGCTGCTGCGCCTTCCTCACGATGCTGTCTGTGTGAGTGGACCAATTCAGTTTGTCTGTGATGTGTATGCTGAGGAACTTAAAACTTGCTACCCTCTCCACTACTGTTCCATCGATGTGGATGGGGGGTGATCCCTCTGCTGTTTCCTGAAGTCCACAATCATCTCCTTAGTTTTGTTGACGTTGAGTGTGAGGTTATTTTCCTGACACCACACTCCGAGGGCCCTCACCTCCTCCCTGTAGGCCGTCTCGTCGTTGTTGGTAATCAAGCCTACCACTGTTGTGTCGTCCGCAAACTTGATGATTGAGTTGGAGGCGTGCATGGCCACGCAGTCGTGGGTGAACAGGGAGTACAGGAGGGGGCTCAGAACGCACCCTTGTGGGGCCCCAGTGTTGAGGATCAGCGGGGAGGAGATGTTGTTGCCTACCCTCACCACCTGGGGGCGGCCCGTCAGGAAGTCCAGTACCCAGTTGCACAGGGCGGGGTCGAGACCCAGGGTCTCGAGCTTGACGACGAGCTTGGAGGGTACTATGGTGTTGAATGCCGAGCTGTAGTCGATGAACAGCATTCTCACATAGGTATTCCTCTTGTCCAGATGGGTTAGGGCAGTGTGCAGTGTGGTTGAGATTGCATCGTCTGTGGACCTATTTGGGCGGTAAGCAAATTGGAGTGGGTCAAGGGTGTCAGGTAGGGTGGAGGTGATATGGTCCTTGACTTGTCTCTCAAAGCACTTCATGATGACGGATGTGAGTGCTACGGGCGGTAGTCGTTTAGCTCAGTTACCTTAGCTTTCTTGGGAACAGGAACAATGGTGGCCCTCTTGAAGCATGTGGGAACAGCAGACTGGTATAGGGATTGGTTGAATATGTCCGTAAACACACCGGCCAGCTGGTCTGCGCATGCTCTGAGGGCGCGGCTGGGGATGCCGTCTGGGCCTGCAGCCTTGCGAGGGTTAACACGTTTAAATGTCTTACTCACTTCGGCTGCAGTGAAGGAGAGACCGCATGATTCCGTTGCAGGCCGTGTCAGTGGCACTGTATTGTCCTCAAAGCGGGCAAAAAGTTATTTAGTCTGCCTGGGAGCAAGACATCCTGGTCCGTGACTGGGCTGGGTTTCTTCCTGTAGTCCGTGATTGACTGTAGACCCTGCCACATACCTCTTGTGTCTGAGCCGTTGAATTGAGATTCTACTTTGTCTCTGTACTGGCGCTTAGCTTGTTTGATAGCCTTGCGGAGGGAATAGCTGCACTGTTTGTATTCAGTCATGTTACCAGACACCTTGCCCTGATTAAAAGCAGTGGTTCGTGCCTTCAGTTTCACACGAATGCTGCCATCAATCCACGGTTTCTGGTTAGGGAATGTTTTAATCGTTGCTATGGGAACGACATCTTCAACGCACGTTCTAATGAACTCGCACACCGTATCAGCGTATTCGTCAATGTTGTTGTCTGACGCAATACGAAACATCTCCCAGTCCACGTGATGGAAGCAGTCTTGGAGTGTGGAGTCAGCTTGGTCGGACCAGCGTTGGACAGACCTCAGCATGGGAGCTTCTTGTTTTAGTTTCTGTCTGTAGGCAGGGATCAACAAAATGGAGTCGTGGTCAGCTTTTCCGAAAGGGGGGCGGGGCAGGGCCTTATATGCGTCGCGGAAGTTAGAGTAACAATGATCCAGGGTCTTTCCACCCCTGGTTGCGCAATCAATATGCTGATAAAATTTAGGGAGTCTTGTTTTCAGATTAGCCTTGTTAAAATCCCCAGCTACAATGAATGCAGCCTCCGGATAAATCGTTTCCAGTTTGCAGAGAGTTAAATAAAGTTCGTTCAGAGCCATCGATGTGTCTGCTTGGGGGATATATACGGCTGTGATTATAATCGAAGAGAATTCTCTTGGTAGGTAATGCGGTCTACATTTGATTGTGAGGAATTCTAAATCAGGTGAACAGAAGGATTTGAGTTCCTGTATGTTTCCTTCATCACACCATGTCACGTTGGCCATAAGGCATACGCCCCGCCCGTCTTCTTACCAGAGAGATGTTTGTTTCTGTCGGCGCGATGCGTGGAGAAACCCGCTGGCTGCACCGCTTCGGATTGCGTCTCTCCAGTTAGCCATGTTTCCGTGAAGCAGAGAATGTTACAGTCTCTGATGTCCCTCTGGAATGCTACCCTTGCTCGGATTTCATCAACCTTGTTGTCAAGAGACTGGACATTGGCAAGAAGAATGCTGGGGAGTGGTGCACGATGTGCCCGTCTCCGGAGTCTGACCAGAAGACCGCTTCGTTTCCCTCTTTTTCTGAGTCGTTTTTTTTTTTTTTGGTCGCTGCATGTGATCCACTCGGTTACACTGGTTGTAAGGCAGAACACAGGATCCGCATCGCGAAAAACATATTCTTGGTCGTACTGATGGTGAGTTGACGCTGATCTTATATTCAGTAGTTCTTCTCGGGTGTATGTAAAGAAACCTAAGATGACCTGGGGTACTAGTGTAAGAAATAACACGTAAAAAAACAAAAAACTGCATAGTTTCCTAGAACGCGAGCGAGGCGGCCATCTCTGTCGGCGCCGGAAGTCAAGAATGTTGCCAATTATAGAATACATTTTCTTATTCACAGTCCTGAAATTAGAAAGAGTCTCCACACACTCAGGATCAATCCACATTTTTCAATTTATTAGGCCGAGCTTTCGGTCGTCAGACCTTCATCAGAACATATTCAGACTCCTACCTCACAGAGATTCACACTCCTACCTCACAGAGATTCACACTCCTACCTCACAGAGATTCACACTCCTACCTCATAGAGATTCACACTCCTACCACAGAGATTCACATTCCTACCTCACAGAGATTCACACTCCTACCTCACAGAGATTCACACTCCTACCTCACAGAGATTCACACTCCTACCACAGAGATTCACATTCCTACCTCACAGAGATTCACACTCCTACCTCACAGAGATTCACACTCCTACCTCACAGAGATTCACACTCCTAAATGCAACTGTGGCATAGTGCCCAGATACAAGTGGTGAGCCAAATAAGAGTAAGCTTGACATCCTAATGAGTTGATCTAACTTCTAATAGGCTGTTGTATTGTTTACCCAATTAAGGGGTGGCTGTGATTGAAAGTGCCTCTCTCTGATATTGAAAGTCCCATTACTTGAGAAGGGATTGAACTGATGTAGTCGATAAATGATTCATAATAAGCTAGACGCTAAAATATTTAGTTTCCTCAACTTTGCAACCATGGTTACATACTAAGAATTTAAGTATATCATATGTCATGATGGCTTGGCTGCTTGCTTTTAATTGTATGACATTTATTACCCAGAGGCTGTGATAAATTGAGGTAACATGAAAAAGCTCTGATGCAAATACTTTTAAAAATTACGTTCATGGAAAATATTGAAGAATCAGCAGGAAATGCAGTGTCATACATTGCAGTCCTCTAAAATGAGCTAGAACCAGGATGCAATATGTCAAAACCACAAATCAAAGTACAAAACCAAATCAGAGAGAGAGAGAGAGAGAGAGAGATCAGAGAGAGCGTGATCAGAGAGAGAGTGATCAGAGAGAGAGTGATCAGAGAGAGAGAGAGTGATCAGAGAGAGAGAGAGTGAGAGTGAGAGAGAGAGAGATCAGAGAGAGAGAGAGTGAGAGTGATCAGAGAGAGAGAGAGTGAGAGAGTGATCAGAGAGAGAGAGAGTGAGAGTGATCAGAGAGAGAGAGTGAGAGAGTGATCAGAGAGAGAGTGATCAGAGAGAGAGTGATCCGAGAGAGAGTGATGAGAGTGATCAGAGAGAGAGTGATCAGAGAGAGAGAGTGATCAGAGAGAGAGAGAGTGAGAGAGAGTGATCAGAGAGAGAGAGAGAGAGCGAGTGATCAGAGAGAGAGAGTGATCAGAGAGAGAGAGATTTGGGGAGAGGGGGCTGGCTATATGGAGAGAGAAGTTGAGGGAGAATAAAGAGCTTGGAGAAGAAGATCTCAACTGAATACAACATCTAAGAAGTATTTCCATCTCCCACACTAAGCACACGTACATGTAAAAGTTGAACACACATACGTCATGGAGTGCATTTACCCGGTTGGCTTCCTAGCAAACCCTGCCACCAGTCACAAACTACAGGTGAATACTGACATTCTGAAGCTGCCATGGTACATTTTGTGAAAAAATAGCAATGTGGTCTACCGACAAATGCACGGCGAGAGAAAAACGATAAATTCCCATTGAATTACTAAAGCCTGTTTGAAGTGTGAGACACACAGTGTGGTATTGTGCCCAGTCTGGGGTAATTTAGAGCAGATGTGTCTAGTATCCTCTGTATCAACATGAAGCTAATTGTTAGTGTTTGTTAGCTTTTTTCATGGATGTGAATATCCCTCGAACACTGTTGCCTGTGAAGCCTCCTCATTATCCAGACTAATGAGAAATACATTAGAGACCACATGACTCTGTCAGACTGCACTTCTGGAGGTAGAATATAGGCGGCATCAGGTGGTGTCGCATGGCTGACTCCAATTTTAGCTCATTTTTAGTCTTCCCAGAAACCATTATACTTGGATGAAATGACAGAATTCATCAACATCAACTGCTCAGACACGTGCATCAACAACATATATTGGGCAATGTCAAGTAACAGTTATTATGTTGCTTTACATAGCTTAAAGAGATTATCCGGTACTTTTGTATACTTTTAAGCCAGTAGATCTGAAAGAAGCGCTCACGAGCCAAAGGTGGTCACCAAAATTTGCGTCACATATGTGCAGAGAGTGCACCATGTCCTTGTTTTCTCTCTCTTTCTGCTGTGTGTGCTAGCTGTCACTGTCTTGCTAGCTGTCACTCAAACGGCAAAGGGGATGAAGGTCATTGGCTAGAACTGGAATTGCTAGGAGGCTGGTCCATGTGGGGAAACATTTTGGGAAATGGCGCAGCACAGATTCCAGAAAAAAAGTAGCTTTCTGCTTATAGATAATGTATATATATGAACATTATCGATCATTATAGATAACGTATATATGAACATTATCAATCATTATAGATCATGTATATATGAACATTATCAATCATTATAGATAATGTATATGAACTACACATTGACACATCCAGCCCAAAGCAGGAGGCTTAAAAAATAATTAGTAGTCACCAAACTTTCTTTAAGATGAAACAATTATGCTTGTATTATGCATGTAGCTCATAATCTCACTACAGGCATATAATCATATTCAATATGAACCTAATCAAATATGATTACCAAATAAACCCTTGTTGCCTGGTAAATATATCTGGCATGGTGTCTCTGAGCATGGTAATGTAGGCTCTCTACATCTAAATGGATTGCTATTTCATATCACAACTGACAGGAGATGGAGCTGATGAAGGCAGGCACGCAGCCACTGTCCCCTAGCGACACTTCAGAAGGTTTTACATCTCACTTTAACAATCTGCCAACATGATTACCAGCAGATGTGTCCAGTGTGTGGCCTCCTACCACAGCAGCATAATGATAATTCAAAACAGTGGAACGCTAAGAATCCTATTGGATGCTTCCTGGGGCTCACAACCCATCGACGGCATACCAAATCAGCTGCAATGTCCTGATCGACCAGTTCATAGCTGTCTATAATTGTGAGCATAAAGCCAAGGAATTCAAATGAATGCTCAGAAGAATCAAGGCAAGGCATGCCATCCCCCTGTTGATATTTACTGCTGATATGATATAAACTCATTTACCATGCAAGGTATTCCTGATGAGGAGTGTGCCCTCCAATCTATCTATGGATAAGACCAGGGTCTGTATTCACAAAGTGTTTCAGAGTTGGAGGTCTGATCTAGGATCTGGTTCACCCTGTCAAGATCATTATAATCTTAAAAGGAAAGCTGATCCCAGATCAGCACTCCTACTCTGAAATGCTTTGTGAATATGGGCCCTGTTTTGACATTAAAACTTAGCCAATGAATAGTGGGGACGGAAATCAGTCATAGTAGTTAAGCCATAGCAGTACGGCACCCCTGGAGTAAATTAATTTTAAGTGCCTTGATCAAGGGCACATGTCAGATTAGGTATTCGAACCAGCGACCTTTCGGTTACTGGCTCAATAGCCTAACCTATAGGCTGCTTGCTGCCCATAGGCCATAGGCCATCTATATAAATTGTCAAGGCTCAAATATCCCTCCAATGAGGATGGATCACAGCCATACCCCGTTTATATCTTAATTAAAAAGCAGATTAGGATAAAGTATACCCGAGTCCTATAGGGGATGTTTTTCATTATTATTAATCTGAAGTACTCACTTCTTTTCCAGCTTCACACCCAGGCTATTCAGCTGATGCAGTTTTCCCAATTAGCTAATTTCCTTTGATATGCAAATAGTAACCTCTCATGGCTGGCCCCGGCAGGCTCAATATTCAGTGACTTGATAGATTATTTGTGAGGCGAGACCAATAGCCCTGCTTAACTGTTGCACGCTCCAGATTAAAAGGCCATGTGTAATTTACCTTCTGTAATTATAGATGGGCTGATGGGTTGCAGGAGTCGTCCCCTGGCCATGGATCCCGACCCACCATACTCATCACACACCTCCTGTTCACTAGGAACCAAAATGAAGGAAACGGAGAGATACCTATGTCAATTTGCCCGATAAGAAACTCTCATGTTCGGTTTGCTATGGTTTGCACTAATGAATACACCCCAGGTCTCCAGTCTCCCACCGACTGAGCAAAAACTGGACCAAGTTTAACTTTTTAAGCCACCAGCCGTGGCTTAACAAGACAGCATGAAGGAGATGAAGAACTATTAAAGAAAAGGGAAGAATGAGAAAGCAGCGCACGAGTGGTTTATATCGGTGGAGGGTGTTACGGATCAACCTCTGGAGAATTAAACCATTTGTTAGACACTTTTATCCCATGTCCTGCACTACTACAGACCCTCTGTGCAATGTTCTGGGGTTGAATAGGACCAATCCTACTTTGTCTCAGCAGGTGACATTCAGTTTAGATCTCAAAAGAGTGAGAATGACCCAGTTGCTTTCAGTGGCTGAATAAAACCGTGAGCAACACTTCCACTGCTAAAATAAAACTACAACCGATGGACCCAAGGCTATGGTTCTACTTGTTATAGGAGCTGTGAGACTCCCCACTGAGAGGGTGAATCACTATAATGCAGGAAAATAATAGGGGTTAAACATAAGAAACAAAATAATGATTCAATAATCAACAGATTATTGGTCAAATCAGAGCCAAGAGTCCAAAGACCAAATTCACATTGTAAATAATTAATTTTTGTCATTTAGCAGATGCTCTTATCCAAAGCGACTTACAGTTAGTGCATTCATCTTAAGATAGCTAGGTGAGACAACCACATCTCAGTCATAGCAAGTACTGTACAAATTTCCTCAATAAAGTAGCTATCAGTAAAGGCAGTGCTAGTAGGAAAAAGTCAAGTGCGAATATTAGCTCACGAAAGGCAAGGGTGTTCGTTTTTTATTTATTTTTAAAATCTTAGTCCTACCAAAACCTCTGGATGAGTTTTTGGCCTTTTCGCAATTGCATAATCCCTGCACCCTCTTTCCTCTCTCCTCGTCTCCTTCTCAAAACCCATTGGAGGAGAAGGTCAGAGATGAGGGACCTCTGGCTTTCTCTTCCAATGGGTTTTGAGATGAGGACGAGGAGAGAGGAGGCGAGGAGTATGCAATTGCGAAAAGGCTTTTGAATCTTTGAAAGGAAGTCCAAATCCAAGGAAATAGAAATAATCCTCACAAAAGGTCATCCCAAAGCAAACTCAGGTATAAAGTCAATAAACCAACAGAAATCAAAAAGTCCAATGGAAACAGATGGCTCTGAACTATTCAATGCTCATTTTCCACCAACAGAGTGTGGAATAAAAGAGAAAAGAGGTCTGAAATCCATATTTGAGGAGAACAATGCTAGACTCTTCTCAAACAATGGACATGCAGCCCAACTCAAGATGAAACCTGTGGGTTGGGCATGCCTCCAACCACAGCCATTGACAACAACATCACTAAATGGGGCAGAAGGCCGTTGAGCAACAATGACAAGAAGCTGCCGTGTGGGAAATCGATGATGATGTGTTTCAGATAGTTGTATCTTGATCTTGATACCAAATCTTGTTTTGAGGTGTTTTGACTTATATTGTTTTATTTCATTTAACTAGACAAGTCAGTTAAGAACAAATTCTTATTTACAATGACGGCCTACCAAAAGGCAAAAAGCCTTCTGCGGGGATGGGGGCCTGAGATTGAAAAAATAATAATAAATACAATATAAATATAGGACCAAACACACATCACAACAAGAGACACAACACTACATAAAGAGAGACCTAAAAACAACATTACAACCTACAGTAGGCTAATATGGCTAAAATTCACGAACAACCTAACCAACAACTGTGATGTAGATGAGAGACAACAAGCTTATTGTAAAAGTCTATTTATGTTTTCAATAAACACTTGGAGACAAAATATAGTTCACATGTTGTATAATCCTTTGGAGTTGACAGTTGTTTTGCACCGACATTGAGCGCGCATTGGTTTTGTTGCTAACCAACCGACCCGTCTATATACCTGCAGCCTTTTATGACCATGAGACTTTACCTTCTTGACCTGGTATCAATAGAGCCCAGCATTTTTCCTGGTCAGATCACATAGTAACATGCGGTACTATGAAAGCATAAAGTGAAAATTAAATGAAACATTGCCCTAAAAATATGAACAGTGTATGCTTAAGGACAAGCTAAACACTTTGGGACTATGTTAACAATGTACAAATGAAACAAATACCAAAAGTTTTTGGGTGGAGTTTTCCTTTAAGAATTGGAACACTTTTTTCACATCTCCAGACATGAAAATGGTAGCCTATTATTGAAGCAGTCTGACTAAGTGTGTTGACTCTCACATGGGTCTTTTTTTGTCCATTTACACCAGTGCTTGCCTGAAGGAACAAAGTTAATAGCATTGTTGTAATTATCCACATCTGAAATCCAAATCCACCATCACTTCTGAGCCCATATTAGAGAAACTGAAAATTAAACTAAACTGGAAATTGGAATGACAAAATGTTGGCTGTGCAGACAGAGTCAGGTGTGTAATAAATTACAAAGTTGTTTACCAAACTGCTCTCCTCTGTCTGGCATCACTGGACAGAGGGCTCTACACCCCTGAGTAGATGCAAGCCTTCCGCATGGTCTAAAAACACCCCAATTTCCTCTTAAAGCAAAGCTCAGTGTCACGGATCCCTCCGGAACTGTGTCATTACACACACCTGATTGATGATTACCACTCACCTAACTGATGATTCCCTGATTTGTAATTGTATAAATGTCCCCTTTGGGTCACCATTGGGCTGTTGATTATTGTTCCAATGTCCGTTGGTCGTGTGAGTACCTGTGCTCTGTTGTTTTGGCTTTTGTGCCGCTTGTATTTGTGCAGATGATTACGGGTCTCGTCCCATGTAGAATCATTGTGTGCTTGTATGTTATGGGTCTCACCCCATGTAGAATCATTGTGTGCTTGTATGTTACGGATCTCGTCCCATGTAGAATCATTGTGTGCTTGTATGTTACGGATCTCGTCCCATGTAGAATCATTGTGTGCTTGTATGTTATGGGTCTCGTCCCATGTAGAATCATTGTGTGCTTGTATGTTATGGGTCTCGTCCCATGTAGAATCATTGTGTGCTTGTATGTTATGGGTCTCGTCCTATGTAGAATCATTGTGTGCTTATGTTACGGGTCTCGTCCCATGTAGAATCATTGTGTGCTTGTATGTTATGGGTCTCGTCCCATGTAGAATCATTGTGTGCTTGTATGTTATGGGTCTCGTCCCAGTGTATTTGAGGTACTCCTTGCTATTTTGTTTGGGTTTCAGCTCTGTGTTTTGTATACATATTTGTTTGGTCTTTGTCCCCTTGCCTTTACATGGCACGCTGTAATTTGGGTCAATAAAAAAACTCTTATTACACATTCCTGCGCCTGCCTCCCGATCTATTTATTACATCGTGACACTGAGACTTTCATTCAACATCACCAGTGTGATCATTTACTCATGAAAACATGAGGTACAGTCCCATGTAAAATGAAGCGTGAACAAAATGTGAATAATTTAGAACGCAGACTTTCCAGCGGTCTGGTCTGCTGGTCATCTCTAAAGGAGAGGAGTAAACAAGGTGTTAATAGTATAGTGGAGCAGTTGGCAAAATGTTATAGTGTTGCATTTACAGCTAGGTTCCATAACTGTACATCTCTTACTAATTCAAGAGACAGTTAAAAGGCTTCTGAATTCCTCAACCGCTTTACTGTATTTCATCCATCTTTACTGAGTCAAGAGGGACCGAACAAAGCCTATGCAAGTTATCATAATCCAAGTAGCATGAATTAGCTCAGCTACCATGTAGCTGTGAAGTGTAGCCCAGTTGCTCTGGAAACTGCATGGTTGACCGCACATAGGTGTGGGATGACACAGGCCATGGGAGAGATGGACTACAAATTTAGCCTCAGCTCACTGGGACTGCGCCCTCCACGGCAGAACTAGTACAAATGGTTTGGACTAATACAGAGGCTTTGTCCATTTATCTGCACTTCTGTCACATGAATATGCTAATGTTCTCAAGGAACAAATCCGCTCTGTAAAATTGTGTTATTTCTTTGGAAGACTGAATCATTTGAATCACTTTCCCTCTCTGCTGATTTGCGAGCTGGTGTGTTTGTGGCTGTTTATTAGCTATCAGGTCAAACTCATACATTTTTACTCCTCAGAACAGGGCAATAGAGCATTGATCTGAAAAATGAATATTTCAGATGAGGTGGAAAGAGAGAAGCTGAAATGCACTGGAAGATGGAAAGAGAAAATCAGCAATTAATTTCTCTCATGATTGGTACAGGGTCATTGGATCAGTTTAGAACACTGGAGTAATAATGCAATGTGACGTCTGTTGGACTGATGTCGGTTTTTAGTGATAAGCGTGACTACTACATAACTGAATGTAGTACACACAGTATTGTACCTGCTGAATGCATTCTTACTTCCTGGAAAACACAGCCTAACAGTAACAACTATGTACCACCACCAAACGCGTGATCACAATGCTTGAACTCATGTAGGATAGATTCAACGAGACAGCCTATAGGTAGGAGGACAGAGACCTGGCCGTGTGGTGCCAGGTCAACAACCTCTCCCTCAACGTGATCAAGACAAAGGAGATGATTGTGGACTACAGGGAAAGGTGGACCGAGCACGCCACCATTCTCATTGACAGGGCTGTAGTGGAGCAGGTTGAGAACTTCAAATTCCTTGGTGTCCACATCACCAACAAACCAACATGGTCCAATCACACCAAGACAGTAGTGAAGAAAAACTATTCCCCCTCAGGAGACTGAAAATATTTGGCATGGGTCCTCAGATCCTCGAAAGGTTCTACAGCTGCACCGTTGAGAGCATCCTGCCCTGTTGCATCACTGCCTGCTATTGCAACAACTCGCCCTCTGACCGCAAGGCACTACAGAGGGTAGTGCGAACGGCCCAGTACATCACTGGGGCCAAGGTTCTTGTCATCCAGGACCTCTATACAAGGCAGTGTCAGAGGAAGGCCCTATAAATTGTCAAATACTCCAACCACCCTAGTCATAGACTGTTCTCTCTGCTACTGCATGGCAAGCGGTAACAGAGCACCAGTTCGAGCTCCAAGAGGCTTTTAAACAGCTTCTATGCCCAAGCCATAAACCCCCTGAACATCTAATCAAATGGCTACCCAGAATATTTACATTAAATTAACCCCCCTCCCCTTTTACGCCACTGCTACTCTGTTATTATCTATGCATAGTCACTTTAATAACTCTACCTACATGTACATATTACCTCAATTACCTGACTAACCGGTGCCCCCGCATATTGACTCTGTACCGGTACCCCCTGCATATAGTCTCGATATTGTTATTTTACAGCTGCTCTTTAACTACTTGTTACTTTTATTTCTTACTCTTACTCGTATGTTTTAAACTGCATTGTTGGCTAGGGGCTTGTAAGTGAGCATTTCGCTGTAAGGTCTATACTTTCTATACACCTGTTGTATTCGGCAAATGTGACTAATTAGAAATATGATTTGAAAAGGAAGCCTGTACAGAATAAAAATATTCCAAAATATGCATCCTGTTTTAAAACAGCACTAAAGTAATACTACAAAACATGTGGCAAAGCAATTAACTTTTTGCTCTGAATATAAAGTGTTATGATTGGGGCATATCCAACACAACACGTTAGTGTGTACCACTCCATATTTTCTTACATAGTGGTGGCTGCATCATGTTTTGGGTATGCTTGTAATTGTTAAGGACTAGGGAGTTTTATTAGGATGAGAAAATAAATGGAATGAACAGAAGCAAAGGCAATATCCTTAAAGACTGGGATATGTGAGACGGTAGTGTCCCACTTGGCCCAAAGCCAGAGAAAATGCAGAGCCCCAAATCCAAATAAATTACTAGAAAATCAAACTTTCATGAAATCACAAGATACCAAATTTAAGCTACACGTGTTGTGAATCCAACCAACATGTCAAATTTCAAAAAGGCTTTTCGGCAAAAGCAAACGATGCTATTATCTGAGGATAGCACCTCCGTAAACAAAAGAGAAAACATATTTCAACCCTGCAAGCGCGACACAAAACACAGAAATAAAAATATAAATCATGCCTTAACTTTGACAAGCGTCTTCTGTTGGCACTCCAATATGTCCCATAAACATCACAAATGGTTCTTTTGTTCGACTAATTCTGTTATATATATATATATATAAAATGTCCATTTATTTGGTGAGTTTGATCCAGAAAAACACCGGTTCCAACTTGCGCAACGTGACTACAAAATATCTCAAAGGGTACCTGTAAACTTTGCCAAAACATTTGAAACTACTTTTGTAATACAACGTTAGGTATTTTTTTAAAGTAAATAATCGATAAAATGAAGCGATGATCTGTGTTCAATACAGGAAGAAAACAAACTGACGCTACCTTTCTGGTCACGAGCCTCTAACAAACAGTACACTTGAAGTGACCCTCGTTTTGAACAGGGCTACTTCTTCATTACACAAAGGAAAAACCTCAACCAATTTCTAAAGCCTGGTGGCATCCAGTGGAAGCGGTAGGAACTGCAAGAAGGTCCCTTAGAAATCTGGATTCCAAATGAAAACTCATTGAAAAAAGAACAAAAAATTTGAATGGTTTTCCCTCTGGGTTTCGCCTGCTACATAAGTTCTGTTATACTCACAGACATGATTCAAACAGTTTTAGAAACTTCAGAGTGTTTTCTATCCAAATCTACTAATAATATGCATATCTTACCTTCTGGGGATGAGTAACAAGCAGTTGAATTTGGGCATGCATTTCATCCAGACGTGAAAGTACTGCCCCCTGTCACCAAGAAGTTAAAGAAAACCTGGTTCAGTCTGCTTTCCAATAGACACTGGGAGATTAACTCACCTTTCAGCAGGACAATAACCTAGTACACAAGGCCAAATCTACACTTGAGTTGCTTACCAATAATTTGAATGTTCCCGAGTTGCAGTTACAGTTGACTTAAATCTACTTGAAAATATATTACAAGACATGAAAATGGTTGTCTAACAATGATCTACAATTTGACAGAGTTTGTAGAATTTTGAAAATAATAAGGGGCAAATTTTGCACAATCCAGGTGTGGAAAGCTCTTAGAAACTTGCCCAGAAAGACTCACCTGTAATTGCTGCCGAAGGTGGTTCTACAAAGTATTGACTCAGGGGTGTGAACATTTATGTAAATTTGATATTTCTGTATTTCATTTTCAATACATTTGTAAACATTTCTAAAAACATGTTTTCACAATATGGGGTATTATGTGTAGATGGGTGAGCAAAAAACAATTCAATACATTTTGAATTCAGGCTGTAACACAAAATGTTGAATAAGTCAAAGGGTATGAATACTTTCTGTAGCCACTGTATTCAGACCCCTTCCCTATTTACCTTATTTGGTATGAGACGAAATTGAGCTCAGCTGCATCCTGTTTACATTGATTATCCTTGAGATGTTTCTACAACTTGATTGGAGTCCACCTGTGGTACGTTCAATAGATTGGACATGATTTGGAAAGGCACACACCTATCTATAAGGTCCCACAGTTGACAGTGCATGTCAGAGAAAAATCCAAGCTATGAGGTCGAAGGAATTGTCCGCAGAGCTCAGACAGGATTGTGTCGAGGCACAGATCTGGGGTAGGGTACCAAAACATTTTTTCAGCATTGAAGGTCCCCAAGAACACAGTGACCTCCATCATTCTTAAAAAGGAAGACATTTGGAACCACTAACACTCTTCCTAGAGCTGGCCGCAAGGCCAAACTGGGCAATCGGGGGAGAAGGGCATTGCTCAGGGAGGTTGGTTACCAAGAACCCAATGGTCACTCTGACAGAGCTCTAGAGGTCCTCTGTGGAGATGGGAGAACTTTCCAGAAGGACAGCAATCCACTGTTACACACGCCTCTATGAAGAGGGAATGCAACACCCTGCTACAACTAAACTCTCCGTGAAGCGAAAAAGGTATGGACTGTAGGTGCAAGTAAGGATGACAACAGGCAGAATGTGGTACCATTTACAAGGACTTTATTCCTTTACACGGTAATATGGGGAAAAGGGGCTGGACGGAACCAAAGCAAAGAAAGTAAATCTCAAAGCCCCCCCTCTCCGATCTTACCTGCCTACCCACTACTTACCTAATTTAGCACCACCTGGTGCCCTAACCAAAATACATGGGGTGGTCCGCACAGGTCTTACCTAGTGTGCCTAGACAATGAATATACTACGGGTATATGTATGCCCGCGGGCCTCTTGCCTAAACACTCCCAAGGTGCCTTCCCCTTTCCCCCTGGGAACAAATTAAACAGAATATTAAACAATTTCAAACAAACTAAGAAACAAAGGACATCAAATAAGCTCCATCTGAGCAACAAACTCACAAAACATACCAACTTCCCAGCAATGAACTCCCAGCAAGATCAACCTCTAGCAAAATCTCTCTGCAATGACCTCCCAGAAAATCTCTCTCCTGAACAGAACACTGGCTTTTATATAGCTTCTGAAGGAATGGGTAATTGGAGACAGCTGTGTCTTGACGAGGGGGCGGGTTCAGCTCTCCAATTAACCATGGAGTCGACCAATCAGCTGCTTGAGGGATTTCAGGAAGCCATTTCCTGAAATAAACACATGCAAATACACAAACTACAACACAATCTGGGGAACGTAACATCCACTAATCTGGCCTTGATGGTAGAGTGGCGAGATGGAAGCCACTCCTCAGTAAAAGGCACATGGCAGCCCGCTTGGTGTTTGCCAAAAGGCACCTAAAGGACTCAAAGACCATGAGAAACAAGATTCTATGGTCTGATGAAACCAAGATTGAACTCTTTGGCCTAAATGCTAAGCCTCACATCTGGAGGAAACCTGGCACCATCCCTACGGTGAAGCATGGTGGTGGCAGCATCATAATGAGGGGATATTTTTCAGCGGCAGGGACTGGGAGAGTAGTCAGGAACAAGACTGAGATGAACGGAGCAAAGTAAAGAGAGATCCTTGATAAAAACCTGTTCCAGAGCCCTCAGGACTTCAGACTGGGGCAAAGGTTCACCTTCCAACAGGACAATGACCCTAAGGACACAGCCAAGACAACGCAGGAGTGGCTTCAGAAAAAGTCTCTGAATGTCCTTGAGTGACCCAGTCAGAGCCCGGACTTTAACTTAATCGAACATCTCTGGAGAGACCTGAAAATAGCTGTGCAGCCACGCTCCCAATCCAACCTGACAGTTCTTGAGAGGATCTGCAGAGAAGAATGGGAGAAACTCCCCAAATACAGGTGTGTCAAGCTTGTAGCGTTATACCAAAGAACACTCAAGGCAGGATTCGCTGCCAAAGGTGCTTCAACAAAGTACTGAGTATAGGGTCTAAATACTTATGTAAATGTTGTATTTGAGTTTTTAATTTTTGCTTTGTCATTATGGGGTATTGTGTGTAGATTGATGAGGGAAAAATAACAATTTAATCAATTTTAGAATCAGGCTGTAATGTAACAAAATGTAGAAAAAAATCAAGGGGTCTGAATACTTTCTGAATGCACTGTATATATTGATCATTGGAGGTAATTTTTTGGCAGTTCAAAAATTGTGATGGTGAGTCTTTTTTCTCCAGCTAATTTTCAGATTTTGTCATACATGGATAAAGAAAAACATTCACACAATCATACTTTAAAATAAGAAATATTTCTTAAAATAAAGTCAACATTTTATTTTGTTAATAAAGTGGCAATATTTAGTGAATAAATTGCGAAATTGTATTTATTAAAGTATAAAGTCAACATTTATTTTTGTGAATAAAGTGTCAATATTTCGAGAATAAACTGGCACTATTTCGAGAGAAAAAGTTATATTATTGGTGGGGCAAACTCCCCCAAAATAATTTAGATGTTTGCCAGCAAAGCGTCTACACAACACAACACTAAACAATACATTAATTGCGCTATAACGGCGACAAGCGGTGCCCACAAACTGTTAGGGCCTGAAGAAAGCTGTCCCAACAGCAGAGCTTTCTTTCCAGCACAATGGAGTGAATCCTTACCACCGCTACACCTGACTATCGGCGGAGCCTTGTCTGGCAGCGAAACAATTCATTCAGCCTCGTTTACATATCATCTAAAACATAGCTGAAATGGCTGACTTCCATAAACAAATGTGGTTTCTACTGACAATTGAGATGTACAAAAAGTATTGGTGGTTCCAAACTTCTTCCATTTGATGGAATGATGGAGGCCACTGTGTTCTTGGGGACCTTCAATGCTGCAGAAGATTTGTGCCTCCACTCAGTCTTGTCTCAGAGCTCTATGGACAATTCCTTCGATCTCATGGCTTGGTTTTTGCTCTGACATGCATTTTCAACTGTGGGACCGTATATAGAAAGGTATGTGCCTTTTAAAATCATGTACAATCAATTGAATTTACCACAGGTGGACTCCAATCATCAAGGATGATCAATGTGAACATTTTTTTTTACATATCTTTGAAGATATATTTTCCTCTATTCCCAAAACCCTACCCACCCCTCTCCTAATTGGAGGAAACTAAAGGACAACAACACTTAGGTTTCTAATTCCAGTTTATACATACAATATTCCTTTTTACAGACACAATGCACCTTATAACAGTTATCTTTTGTTTGTTTTTATCCCATCCTTCAGCTACCATAAAGCCCTCCCATCCAGCGTGATTTCTACTTTGCAATATATTTTTAACTGAGCTGTTTCAAGAGTTCCTAACCCTTATACATTTTACAGACACAATATATTTTACATTAGTTATCTTGTTGTTTTTGATCCTATCCTTCAGCTCCACTCAACCCCTCCCATCTATCCCCAAACTTTAGCCCTTTTAAAATATATATATATATTATTTTTTAGCCTGGATAATATTCGCCAGCCTACCAGTAACGGACTGTTCTCCACTACAAAGCCGGATTCCTGCCGTAATCCCTGGACCATTACTCCTGATCTTCACAGCTAGCTAGCACCCACCGAGTTACCCAGTACCGAAGCTATCCCTGAGGCCCACCTCCTTGCCTACTCAGTTGTTCACCCGGACTCCACCCAAACACGGCTAGAACACACTATTCCACCGCATTCTTGCCGTAAAGTCTGGACATTGGCACCGGATCACCGCTACTACCGAGTGGCTATAGTGGCAAACGCCCCTGCCCCGAAGCTAGCACCAGTTAGCCGTGAGCCAGGCGCATCTCCCGGCTAGAAAACTAGATTACTACAACTACAATACCTCTTTCGACATCTGGCTTGGATCCTTCGTCGTCACGGCGCCCCGCCACACCACCAAGACTTGTCTGCCGACGAATACTCCATCCGCTGTGCCTTCAATCGGCCTCCTTCGGACGTCAGAGCAGATGCTTCTACTAGCCCAGGGCTAATAACTTTAAACGCCGTGTCGCCCGCATGCTAGTGTATTAGCGACTACTCCGCGGCTTCCCTGTTCTATCTATTGCTGCCCCCTGGACCCTATGATCACTTGGCTACATAGCTGATGCCTGCTGGACTGTCCAATAATCACAGTAATCACAGTAATCCATTCTGTTTTTTTTTCTGTTTTTTTTTGTTTATCTGTCGGCCCCAGCCGCGAACTCAGGCCCTGTGTGTAGTTAACCGACCCTTATTTCCCTCACCAACTTTAAACATCAACTATCTGAGCAGCTAACCGATCGATGCAGCTGTACATAGTCCATCTGTGAATAGCCCACCAAATCTACCTACCTCATCCCCATACTGTTTTTCTTTTATTTACTTTTCTGCTCTTTTGCACACCAGTATCTCTACTTGCACATCATCATCTGCTCATTTATCACTCCAGTGTTAATCTGCTAAATTGTAATTATTCGCTCCAATGGCCTATTCATTGCCTACCTCCTCATGCCTTTTGCACACACTGTATATAGACTGTCTTTTTTTCTACTGTGTCATTGACTTGTTTGTGTTATTGGCTTGTTTATTGTTTACTCCATGTGTAACTCTGTGTCGGTGTCTGTGTCACACTGCTTTGCTTTATCTTGGCCAGGTCACAGTTGCAAATGAGAACTTGTTCTCAACTAGCCTACCTGGTTAAATAACGGTATAAAAACACCATTCATTTTTACTTCTATTTGCCATATTGTTCAACTGTTCTGTGATGTTTCACAAAAGTTCAGAACCTTTCTACAAATTGTAAATTAGACATTTTTTTTTGCTAAAAGTATTATTAATCGACTGACTATAGCTTTTTAAATCACCCAGTAGTGCTATCTGTTATTTTACCACTTTTTTAGAGTACTATCCATGCAACCACAAAAAATATCCATCACCTTTTTTTTCCCTTCACTTGTGCTCTTTCTATAGAAGAGTTTTAGGCCCGAGTTCAACTTATTAATAAAAAACACATTTTCCCATCTCAATAGGTTAACAAAAATAACTATAGTAAGTATCTCTCTTCAGCATAATTAAGTTATTTTAAAAAGGCTGTTTTGATATATTTTTTAATGGATTTAAACAAAAACTATACATTGTACAACGCTCCACAATATGCATATTTAATATATGGCTCTACATGAACTTATTTAGGAAGCCATAACTAAGGGGTTAAATACTTATTGACTCAATATATTTCAGCTTTTCATCTTTAATTAATTTGTAAACATTTCTAAAAACATAAGTCCACTTTTACATTATGGGGTATTGTGTGTAGGTCAACGACACAAAATCAAAGTTGAATCTATTTTAAATTCAGGCTGTAACACAACAAAATGTGAAAAAGTCAAGGGAGTCAAGGGATTTGAATATTTTCTTGCACAATATTTTGCGCCGTGCACTGTGCAAATCTAAACGGTGAGGCAATCACTTTTGAGTCACTAAACCAATCAGAGTTTTAACATTTTGCCACTCATAGTGGATTATCAGGACCAGACAAGGTTGAGGTCAATTCCATTTCAATTCCAGTCGATTAGAAAGTAAACCAAATAGTTTATAATGCTAAACATACTGTACACTGAGTATACCAAACATTAGGAACAGCTTCCTAATATTGAGTTGAGGTGTATTTAACAAGTGACATTAATAAGGGGTCATATCTTTCACCTTTATTCACCTGGCCAGTATGTCGTCGAAAGAGCAGGTGTTCTTAATGTTTTGTATACTCAGGGCATATTTGTATACCTTGCAGAAACTACTGGGGGCTAGCAAATTGGCTTATCCCACTGGTGATGTGTAGTGACATGTTTTGGAGATTTACAGATGTATATCTATTATTTTGAATGCTGAACAGTGAACACAAATATGTCATATACTGTATAGATCAATAAAAACTAAGAAGGCTATCAAAATACCTATTTTGTACTAGTATAACATGTGTCCCTCAGTATTATCATTGGTGTAACTGCTGTGAAAAATCACTGACTATAAAGATACACAGTGCCTTGCAAAGTATTCATCTCCCTTGGCGTTTTTGTTCTATTTTGTTGCATTACAACCTGTAGTTTAAATGTATTTTTATTTGGATTTCATGTAATGGACATACACAAAATAGTCCAAATTGGTGAAGTGAAATGAAAAAAAATAACTTGTAAAAAAAAAAAAGAAAACAGAAAAGTGGTGCGTGCATATGTATTCACCCCCTTTGATATGAAGCCCCTAAATAAGACCTGGTGCAACCAATTACCTTCAGGAGTCACACAATTAGTTAAATAAAGTCCACCTGTGTGCAATGGGGATTATGTGACAATTTAAGTGTCACGTGATCTGTCGCATGATCTCAGTACATATACACCTGTTCTGAAAGGCCCCAGAGTCTGCAACACCACTAAAAAAGGGGCACCACCAAGCAAGCGGCACCATGAAGACCAAGGAGCTCTCCAAACAGGTCAGGGACAAAGTTGTACAGATCAGGGTTGGGTTATAAAAAAAATCTGAAACTTTGAACATCCCACAGAGCACCATTAAATCCATTGTAAAAAAATGGAAAGAATATGGCACCACAAAAAAAAACACCAAAACTCGTGGACCAGGCAAGGAGGACATTAATCAGAGAGGCAACAAAGAGATCAAAGATAATCCTGAAGGAGCTGCAAAGCTCCACAGCGGAGATTTGAATATCCGTCCATAGGACCACTGTAAGCCGTACACTCCACAGAGCTGGACTTTACAGAAGAGTTGCCAGCAAAAAGCCATTGCCTAAAGAAAAAAATAAGCAAACACTTTGATGTTCGCCAAAGGGCATGTGGGATACTCCCCAAACATATGGAAGTAGGTAGTCTGGTCAGATAAGACTAAAATTGAGTTTTTTTGGCCATCAAGGAAAATGCTATGTCTAGCTCAAACACACCTCTCATCACCCCGAGAACCCTATCCTATTTTTCCATCGGCATGGACTTGGGCATGGACTGGTCAGAATTGAAGGAATGATGGATGCTGCTAAATAATGGGAAATTCTCGAGGGAGACCTGTTTCAGTCTTCCAGAGATTTGAGACTGGGAAAGAGGTTCACCTTCCAGCAGGACAATGACCCTAAGCATACTGCTAAAGCAACACTCAAGTGGTTTAAGGGGAAACATTTAAATGTCATGGAATGGCTTAGTCAAAGCCCAGACCTCAATCGAATTGAGAATCTGTGGTATGACTTAAAGATTGCTCTACACCAGCAAAACCCATCCAGCTTGAAGGAGCTGGAGCAGTTTTGCCTTGAATAATGGGCAAAAATCCCAGTGGCTAGATGTGCCAAGCTTATAGAGTCATTCCCCAAGAGACTTGCATCTGTAATTGCTGCAAAAGGTGTCTCTATAAAGTATTGATGTTGGAGGGGGGGTTGTCTTATTTCTTGTTTGTTTCGCAATAAAAAATATTTAGCATCTTCAAAGTGGTAGGCATGTTGTTTAAATTAAATTATACGAACCACATTTTTTAAATGTTTAATTCCAGGCTGTAAGACAACAAAATAGTAAAAATGGCAAAGCGGTGAATACTTTCGCAAGCCACTGTAAAAAGACCTTGAGCATTCTCTCCAGGGGGAAACTGTTATTGGGGGAGGGATCTATATTAAAGACAATTATTAACTAATCACACCATTTTATGATGTCTAAGGATTCCATTGATGATTTGGTGTCACTTGGTGTTAGACAATTTAAAACAAGGGAAATTACATTGTGAGCATAATCATTAATCATATCACTTTAGTAAATTATTTTTAAAGGATTGATTACCTTAGATTTGAGTGGCCTCGATTTAGGAAATTCTAATTTACCAAAATGGTCTCATTGGTGTTACTACTCCTAGTGGTGACACAATGTTATCATGATGGTAAAAATGATTTAAAGTCATTAAGATACCACATTAGTTTATTTAGAATGGGAAGATGTGCCCACATATATTTGAATTAAAACAAATCTTTAATAAATGAAGTGATCTACCTCTGATCATACCAATACAGACGCATCATCGCTTGATACATTTGACAAAATGACAAGATGACTTTCATCAGTGCACAGATGAATGAAACTCTGCCTTCCATGGCACACAGAGACAGCAAAATAAACACCCTTTACAAGATATATTTAGACATCATCTTCATGCTTTCATAGCAGGAGCAGTCTGCCATATAGTTTCCTGTTGTGTTGCTTGTAAAATCATTAACGATGTCACTTTTATGCATACTTTTTATGGAGCCATGCACCCTCCAAATGATATAATCGTTACGGATAGTTTCATGGACAATAAAAGAATAACAAAAAGCTCCACATCTATCAAAGTAGGTGAAAATGAGAGGAGAGGACAAGACATGAGAGGAGAGAACATGATAGGAAATGAAAGAAGAAAAGAGAACGGGAGAGGAGAGGAGAGAACAGGAGAGGAGAGGACAAGAGAGGAGAGAACAGGACACGAGAGGAGAGAACAGGAGAGGAGAGGACAGGAGAGGAGAGGACAGGAGAGGAGAGGACAGAGGAGAGAACAAGAGAGGAGAGAGGACAGGAGAGGAGAGGACACGAGAGGAGAGAACAAGAGAGGAGAGGACAGGAGAGGAGAGGACAGAACACGAGAGGGGAGAACAAGAGAGGAGAGACAAGAGGAGAGAACAGGAGAGGAGAGAGGAGGAGACAGGACACGAGAGGAGAGAACAAGAGAGGAGAGAACAGGACAGGAGAGAACAGAGAGGAGAGAGGAGAGAGAGAACAGGACAGAACATGATAGGAAATGAAAGAAGAGAAGAGAACGGGAGAGGAGAGAACAGGGAGAGAACAGGACAGAGAGGAGAGAACAAGAGAGGAGAGAACAGGACAGGAGAGAAAAAGACAGGAGAGGACAGGTTAGGCCAGGACATGAGGGGAGAACATGAGAGGGGAGAACAGGAGAGGAGAGGACAGGACACGAGAGGAGAGAACAGGAGAGGAGAGGACAGGACACGAGAGGAGAGAACAGGAGAGGAGAGGACAGGACACGAGAGGAGAGAACAGGAGAGGAGAGAACAGGACAGGAGTGGACAGGACACGAGAGGGGAGAACAGGAGAGGAGAGAATAGGAGAGGAGAGGACAGGACACGAGAGGAGAGAACAGCAGAGGAGAGAACAGGAGAGGAGAGAACAGGAGAGGAGAGGACAGGACATGAGAGGAGAGAACAGCAGAGGAGAGAACAGGAGAGGAGAGAACAGGAGAGGAGAGAACATGATAGGAAATGAAAGAAGAGAGAACGGGAGAGAGAACAGGAGAGGACAGGACACGAGAGGGGAGAACAGGAGAGGAGAGAATAGGAGAGGAGAGGACAGGACATGAGAGGAGAGAACAGCAGAGGAGAGAACAGGAGAGGAGAGAACAGGACATGAGAGGAGAGAACAGCAGAGGAGAGAACAGGAGAGGAGAGAACAGGAGAGGAGAGGACAGGACACGAGAGGAGAGAACAGGAGAGGAGAGAACAGGAGAGGAGAGGTTAGGCCAGGAGAAGAGAGGAAATGAAAGGAAAGGAAAGGAAAAGAAAAGAAGAGAAGCAGAGCGGAGAGGGAAGGAGAGGCGAAGAGAGGAGAGCTACGGAGCTAATGAAGTCCTGAAAGACCAGAGAGCCAGTCACCCAGGGGCAAAGGCACCGTGAACTATGTGACAAGGATTACTCAACGATATGAACACAGTTGATTGGACAGTGCTCCAGCAATCCCATACACATCAGGCCAAAAGTATCGCTACAAAAAAAATATTGGAATAATTAGCCTATGGAAGCCCTCATTAAAAGTTGACTCAAATAGCATGGCTTTGATCTGCTTCCTGACCAGCTTATTTTAGTTCACACAACAGATAAAAGGCAGGCTAAGGTGTCAGGACAATAGTTAATTTACCAAAGAGGATTGTTTAGACTTGTCCTACTAGGTTAGAGTTTGAGCAAGGGGGTTTGGGAGTGATGAGGAGAATGTGCAGGTTGTCACGCCCTGACCTTAGAGAACCTTTTGGTTAGGTCAGGGTGTGACTAGGGTGGTTAGTCTAGTTTTTTATTTGTTATGTTGGCCTGGTATGGTTCCCAATCAGAGGCAGCTGTCTATCATTGTCTCTAATTGGGGATCATATTTAGGCAGCCTTTTCCCACCTGTTGTTTGTGGGATCTTGATTTTGTATTGTTGCTTTTTAGCCATACAAAGCTGTACCTTTCGTTTTGTTGCTCTTTCTTGTTTTTGCCAGTTATCATAAATAAAAAATGATTAACCTACCCCACTCTGCATCTTGGTCCAACTATCCTTCCAACAACGATCATGACAGAGGTATTCCAAAACATTTAGCACTTACAAAATCAAGAGTTTAAGACGATACACTGAGTGTACATAACATTAGGAACACCTTCCTAATATTGAGTTGCACTCCAATTTGCCCTCATAACAGCGGCAATTCGTCGGGGCATGGACTCTACAAGGTGTCGAAAGAGTTCCACAGGGATGCTGGCCCGTGTTGACTCCAATGCTTCCCACAGTGTGTCAAGTTGACTTGATGTTCTTTGGGTGGTGAAAAACCAAGCAACATTGCAGGTCTTGACACACTCAAACTGATGCACCTGGTACCTACGACCATAACCCTTTCAAAGGCACTTAATTAAATATTTTGTCTTGCCCATTCACCCACTGAATTGCACACATACACAATCCATGTCTCAATTGTCCCCCCCCTTCATCTACACTGATTGAAGTGGATTTAACAAGAGACATAAGTAAGGGATCGTAGCTCTCACCTGGTAAGTCTAGTACTGTAACAACCAGAGGAAATTGTCATTCAATTATTATAATATTGTACCTGACGTTAGAATGCCAGTCCTTCTGAATAGATTTGTCATTCCTGACACTGACAAGATATGTGAGCTTAGTCACAGTTCTTTTGGCGCAAAAAAAAATGGTCCGGTGTGTTATAAATGCCAGGGTCGATTTCGGATCCCAGTCCGCCCCTGGTCATGACAGACTTAATGAAACACAACATAACAGAGTTGTTCTTCTAGAGGGAAGTCACTATTAGCCCTAATCACCTCAAGGAGTTACCGTCTGCAGAAACATCATTAGCACCTGCTCTTTAGCCTGCCCACAGCTATTCTACACTTTATTTTTTAACTTGTTCTTTTAAACCATATTTTTATGGGTTATCATTGCATTTCAACGTTAGCACTTAACAAATCAACATACTGTAATTAACATAAATACAGCAGGTGTCTAGTTTTATAAATACTACCATTCCTATACTGGTATGTACATATAATTGGCCATTAGGTGGCCATTTAGATGGCCATTTTCTGACAACATGATGACACGTCATTTTCCCAGGTCAGATGAAGCTCTCTAATTATGTAAATGCATATGGTGATGCGGTTTTAGGGTTGGGATTAGGTTTAACGTTTAACACTGAGATCAGGGCAACTTGCTGAGGTATGGTGAATGTTACGGTGCGGGAGGGAACATGGTTTATCTAATGTGCCATGTAATTAGTTACAACCTGAAATATGTCAGCAATTAGCCAAATAAGAATAGGATTTATTCAAGCACTCTCATAATGAAAGAAAACAAAGGTGATAGAAAAATATATAATCAGACCTTTTGGCAAACCGATTGGAGAATTGGTTTTGATGAACTCAAGAGCGAACCAGAACAGCATAAATATGCATGAGGTCCATCTAGATGCACCAGTGTATTAAATTACAGGAGTGAAGGAGTCTAAAAGCGTGTTATAGTGGCGGAACCCTTTTTAATGACCTTGTCATTTCCAGCTTGCTCCTCACAAAGCCGACATAGTGGGAGCGCATGCTATAGAAACTCCATCTGTTTCCTGTCTGCAGACAACAACAATAACTGCCTTTTAATCTTCGTTTACACAATTTAACTCTACGTCAACTCTGCAATCTTTTGGGGTAAACATATAAAACATGTTGGGCCTCCGATTTACAGCTACAGCAAACATGTCAGCTCTGGGGAACCATTCACAGTTAGCGTTACCTAACATCTAACAGTTCTGTTTTCTACATGTTTGTGGTTCATGGTGTGGTAAACAAACATGTAGTTTAACAGATTAAAGATATTATTTCACTTACGGCAACTGGAAATGTGAATTGTTATGTGGATTATACATAATGTTCATTTTTGGAGGTGTTGATACATTTTTCAAGTCTGGCATTTCTAAGGGGAAATGACAAAACTTCAGATGCCTTTTTTAACCTCAAATACACAACAAGTTTTACATTTCCTGCAACAGGGTCACCAAGTCATTATTATAGTTTGGTGGGTGTTTATATTTGTACTATTTCATATGTACAAGTGTGTATTAATACACTGGTTTTATTGCATATCCCACTCTTCCTGAGACAGCCTCAGAGAGAGGCGTCACAGCCAGGGTTTCCCATTCAACCCTGGAGTAATTAGGGTTAAGCGTCTTGCTCAAGGAAACATCAAACGATTTTTCACCTTGTGGAGTTGAACTAGCAACCTTTCGGTTACTGGCCCAACAGGCTAACCACTAGCCTACCTGCCAGCCACAAATATTTTTTGTATCACATGCATATTATGTCAGCCTTTAACAAGGCTGGAGAACTGACAGTGTACAAGCTTTAATATTCTACATCTGTAGATACAACACGAAGCATCCCAATGTCCACCAGAGGCACTTTGAAATGACTTTCCCTCGCTTGACATGGAATTCCACAGATTTATTCACCATAGTACTTTTCAGAGAAATTGTAATTTTTTTGCATCACGTTGCAAGCCCATGGCAGCTGGAGAAAATGTGTGTGGAGAGTGATATTATAGTACAGTGCCACTTTGCCTCACAGAGGCATTCAGCTCTATCATGATCACATTCTCCACTGACAAACAACTCCATTGACAACCAACTCCACTGACAACCAACTCCGCTGACAACCAACTCCACTGACAACCAACTCCACTGACAACCAACTCCACTGACAACCAACTCCACTGACAACCAACTCCACTGACAACCAACTCCACTGACAACCAACTCCACTGACAACCAACTCCACTGACAACCAACTCCGCTGACAACCAACTCCGCTGACAACCAACTCCAACCAACATTCTCAAGGTGACTGATGCATCTCCCTTTCACTCTCTAGTTGGCTCTCTCGTTCTCTCTCTCGTTCTCTCGCTCTCTCGCTTGCTCGCGCTCTCTCGCGCGCTCTCGCTCGTGCTCTCTCTCTCTCTAGTTCCCATATGATATCGCCATCATGTAACAGTTTTCCCCTATCACTTTTTGTGATTCTACTAGTGTAGTTAGTTTGTAATGATGTTAAACGAATGGCTGCTGCCCATACTATTACTTCAACTAATAATTACATAATAATTGTAATATGTGTGCTGGAATTAAAATGTTAATAATATGGAGTAAAGTAGCGTTGCAGTTGATCTGCTTAAAGAGTACACCTGCGAGTGGTGTCTGTGGGATCTGTTACACATGTATGTGGGTCCAGTGGTCAATTCTCCTATCAAAGGATCTTACAACATTCAGATTCGATGGCCAGCACTTCTTTAAAGGTGAGGGGTCTGATGGAATATATGGATTAGCCTCAAATGAAAAGATACCTAACTATGTAGAGACATGCAATAATCTAGTAGTGGATTACCTACCAGTACCTAAAGCAAAGTGTGATTTTGACGAATTTGAAAGATACTTAAATATATTCCATGTAGTTTGGGCTGAATGTGTTTGCATTGCGGTGATGAGTCTAGCTTTAAAGCTGTGGCTGGCTGTAGAAGAATGATTCATGTTATCGAGCAAGGACGGTCACTTGGAAGCATGTCATCCGCGTGTGCATGAGCGCTGATACGTTGCTATGCCAAGAAACAAGTCTAAATGTATCTAATAGCAGCTAAAATGAATGCCCAGGGGTGTGTCATAGCCAGGCCCCAGCTGGCTTTCTCATACAGCTCTCAGGTGTAAAGGCTTTTGTCTTGATCAAAAGATAGTGTTGACCCTGGCGTATGCCTGTAAAGCAATGCTGTGGCCATGTTTGAAACCTATCTATGCAACTACGGTATGACTGGCTGTATGTTAAACAGATTTTACTTAGCAATATTGTCAGCACACACCAGTTCACTGTAATAATCTGTCAAAAGGCTACATGTGTAGTTAAAATAATCTGACAATGTGAAATTTAGTATTTTAAATGGAGTTATGTGAAATGGAGTATTTTAAATGGAGAAATGTGAGTCTTTTAAATTAGACACTGTCACGCCCTGACCTTAGTATTCTTTGTTTTCTTTATTATTTCGGTTAGGTCAGGGTGTGACATGGGTGATGTGTGTTTTTGTCTCATCTAGGGTGTTTGTACTGTCTAGAGGTTTTTGTAGATTTATTGGGTTGTTTCCATCTAGGTGTTTATGTAGGTCTATGGTTGCCTAGATTGGTTCTCAATTAGAGGCAGGTGTTTATCGTTGTCTCTGATTGGGAACCATATTTAGGCAGACATATTCTTTGGGTATTTTGGTGGGTGATTGTTTCCTGTGTCAGTGTTTGTGCCACACGGACTGTTTTGTTTCCATTTCACTTTGTTATTTTGTATTTGTGTCATGTTCAGTCTTTTCTAATAAAACATGGACACTTACCACGCTGCGTATTGGTCCGATCCTTGCTACACCTCTTCAGACGAAGAGGAGGAAATCCGTTCCAGACACAATAACTGGGTTGGATATTGCCTTACCAAAAACTATCTAACGAAGTCCGTCTTAAAATCCAAAAGGTCCAATACAGTAGAACTTCTTAGGAATAGGAGTCCCGCCAGCGGCACAAATTCCGGTAGAACTGGAGGGCGAGCAATTCAAATAAATAATCATAAATATTATGGATATTTTAAACATTTAGGTACATTTAAGTGTCTTATATCGTCTGAAAGCTTACATTCCTGTTAATCTAACTGCACTGTCCGATATACAGTAGCTATTACAGCGAAAACATGCCATGCGATTGTTTGAGGATGGCGCCCCACATCGAAATATTTTTCCACCTGCACAGGTTTCATGCATTCACATGTAACGATAAAATATTCACTTTTTGAAAATCTTCCTCTGAATTGTCATCCAAAGGGTCCCAGCTAAAACATGTCATGTCGTTTTGTTAGATCAAATCTTTCTTTATATCCCAAAAAGTCAGTTTAATTGGCGCCATTGATTTGAGTAATCCACTTGTTCAACTTGCAGAGAAAGGAATCCAAAAATCTAACTCTAAACTTTGTTTCAACAAGTCAAAATACGTTCCTATTAACTCTTCAGATATCCTAAAATGTAATCAAACTATAATATTTCTTTCGGAAAGAAGTATGTTCAATAGGAAACCGATTTTAGCAGGTGTGTAATGTCTTCATGGCGAGCGCAAACACGAATTTACAAAACTGTGTCCATCTGCTAAAACTGATATTTCTTATTCGTTTCTGAAGTTACAAGCCTGAAACCTTGAACATAGACTGCTGAAACCCTGTGGAAGCCATAGAAATTGCATCCAGGGAGCTAATTCTCAATATGACCTTTCTCTTGCAATTCTAAGAGGATGTTCTCTCTCTGTTTTTTCTTTGGACTTTCTCCTACCATATCTATTGTGTTATATTCCCCTACATTATTTTTTTTTCAATTTAAAGTTTAAAGTTTTCTTGTTTTTCAATCAACCAACAAAACACATTCCACATTCACAGATGTGACTGGCTTAAAAAAAAGTAAGTTAAAAAATATAATAATAATAATAAATGTGAAAAAAATACAATTAAATTAAAAGATTAAGAAAAATAATAAAAGTTTTTTATTTATTAATAATTTTTTTCCTTGGTGCATATATATATATATATATATATAAATAAATATAATATATACATACATACACATACTCAAAAAAACACACAAAAAAAACAACACTTGCAGCAGCACTATCAAGGTTCTTATTAGCTATTTCTAGCCTTCGCTGAGACGACGAGCCAATAATTCATTTTTAGGTTTTACAGCATCTTACACAACATGTATGTGCACATTTCCCTAGTCACCCCGTTCACTCTGTCCAGTTTGAAATATAGTTGAGTAGTGGAGACCAGAGTCAACAATCTGGTCAATCCACATTTTAAATGTAGGAGGGGTATTAGAGGCCCACAATAGAAGAATACATTTCTTAGCAAAGTATGTAATAGTCATAAACAAATTTTCTCTGTCAGGATCAAGAACAAAGTCCTGCTGGGCATTAAGAAGATAGATACACGGGGTCATATCAAACTGTACCTCTAGTATTTTCTGTGCAGCAGTATGTATAGATTGCCAGAATCTGGCAATCTCTCTACAGCTCCAAAATACATGCATATAGGTTTCACTTTCAGTGGTACATCTTTTACAATTAGGAGACATATCTGTTTTCATTCTATGGAGTCTCAAAGGCGTATAATAAAATTTGTACAAAAATGTGTAATTAGATTCTTTCATTTTTACATTAGTAGAGGTGCAGTATACCCTGTTGCAAACCTCCGCCCATAACTCATCACTGATAGTCAGACCGAGGTCCTTTTCCCAGATTATTTTCAAAGGAGTAAAGGAGGAGCCTCCTTTCTCAGAAAGGAGTCTATAGATGTAAGATATTTATCCTTTAATGGATTGTGCTGTGACAAGAAGGGTTTCAACTTCATTCAACTGAGTTCTAAACCTCCTCTTGGAGGTAAATGAGGAAATTACATGTCTAATTTGAAGATATTTTTAAAAAATGGGATCTTGGCACATCGAATTCATTGCAGAGCTCTTGAAAGGATTTCAGTGTAGTGGTTTTCTGATGAAATATATCTGAAAAAGTCCTGATTCATAGAGTATGCCAAAGATTAAAGTTGGCATCCCTCAGGGCTCTTGGCAAGTCTGGGTTGCCTACTATAGGCGAGTGAGAACATATTTGGGAGGAAATGCCCAGGTATTTCTTACAGTCCCTCCACGCTAGTAGGGTGCTGTAAATCACAAAGGTTTTGGCTATGTTGCCCACTCCACTAAAGTTATTAATGAATATACTTTGGAGATCGTTCTTGATTCGATCCAGGAGTGGAATATAATTTTCCTTGAAAAGACTATTCAGATCTGGTGTTATGAAGATCCCGAGGTATTGAAACCCCTGTGTTTTCCATTGGAAAGGACAAAGTGTCTTCATAGAGCTGGTGAGTAATATTTAGAGGGCAGACAGTGGATTTGTTAAAATTGATCTTATAACTTGAATACTTGCCATAATGAGCAATTGTGTCTAAAATGAGAGGGAGGGATTTCTCAGGTTGGATATGTAGAGCAAGACATCATCCACGTAAAGCAAAATCTTGTGCTGCAGGCCGCCTGCAGAAACACCCATAATACTTGGATTGCTCCTTATCAGCTCTGCCAGAGGCTTCGCCCCCAACAAGTAGAGCAGGGGGGACAGCGAGCACCCCTGTCTTGTGCCCTGTTCCAGAGGGAATCTGTCAGAGTTCAGTCCATTAGTAGTCACCATGGCATTTGGATGAGAGTATAGTGATTTGATCCATTTAATAAAATTTGGGCCCATATTGAACTTTTCTAAGACTGAAAACAGAAAGCTCCTCTCCATCCTGTCAAACGCCTTCTCAGCATCCAGTGAAGCCAGCAGGACAGGGGTCTTCTGTGCGTTTACTTGATCAATAATATCAAAAAGATGGCGAATGTTATCAGAAGAGTATCTGTCTCTAATAAATCCAGTTTGGTCCGCTTTTATTATTTTGGGAAGAAGAGTGTTTAGTCTCTTGGCGAGCAATTTGGTAATTGTTTTATAGTCGAAATCCAACAAGCTTATGGGCCGGAAGGACGAGCAGGATAGGGGGTCCTTGTCCTTTTTTAGCAACACTGTAATACGGGCTGTGTGCATTGAGTCTGGGAGAACTCCGTTTTTGCAAAAATCCTCCAGCATTGGCATGAAGATAGGGCTGAGCTGGGGCCAAAAAGCTTTGTAGAACTCTGGGGAATCCATCTGGGCCTGGGGACTTATTAGGTGGCATGGAGGTAATTGCCTCCAGGATCTCCTCAGGAGTGAAGGGGGAGTTGAGATCTTCTTGGTCGGTCTCTGATAGCTTAGGTAGCGAGATTCCCTCTAGGAAAGAGTGGAGTTCTGCCTCAGTGTGTTCTCTCAGAGGTATATAGTTTCCAGTAAAAATCATGAAAAGTTAAATTGATGTATGTGACCTCGTCCTCTGCTGTTCGGATAGCCATGATTGTACGCTCTGACTGCTCCTTTTTTAATTGGTAAGCAAGCAATCTACTGGGCCTATTGCTATACTCATGGTATTTCTGTTTAGTAAAGAAAACTTTTTTTAATCTCCCGAGTGTAGTCCAAATTCCGTTTGGCTTTGGCTGCTTTAAGTTGACTCCAGGAGGTGCTGTCTGGGGATTGTTTATGTATTTTTTCACAGCATTCCAGCTCCCTCTCAAGATCTAGCCTGTGTGCTTCCATTGCTTTTTTCTTAGAGGAAGCATATGCGATTAGATGGCCTCTTAGTGTGGCTTTAGCAGCGTCCCACATTGTGGCCGGAGAAACAGGAGAATCTTTATTGTCTTGTGTGTAGTTGTCTATCCATGTAGTTACCAATGTATGGAACGCTTCGGTTGATAGCATGGAGGTGTTGAATTTCCAGCTCTTTGACCTCGGGATGTTTTTGCAGAGGTCAAAGCGGAGGTGGACAAAGGCATGATCTGAAAGTGCTATGGGTCCGATTGTACATGTGGCTGAATTTATGAAACTCTTTGGGATAAAAATGTATGTCTATACGGGAGTAGGTGTTATGGACATTAGAGTAGTATGTATAGTCCATAGATGAGCTATTAGTCTCTCTCCAGATATCTATCAGTCCCATCTCTTTAGTAAGGGAGTTCAACATCTTTGCAGATCTAGAATTTGTGGTGGGGACTTGAGATGATTTGTCTAGGGTTGGGTTAAGGGTACAATTAAAATCTCCGGCCACCACGCCAAAGGAAACACAATGCTCATTGAACAGGGTTATCATTTTTGACATGAAGGCAGGAGTATCTGTGTTAGGGGCGTATATGTTTAAGATAGTAATTGGTTGACCATATAGTGACCCAGTTATCAAAATAAATCTCCCCTCCGGATCAGATATGTTTTTGTCAATTATGAATGGAACATTTTTATGGATAAGTATGGCTGTACCTCTACTGTTTGATTTGAAATATGAGAAATACACCCGTCCCACCCAAGCTCTGCAGAGTTTGGCATGTTCAGCATCACAGAGGTGTGTTTGTTGTAATAGCGCGATGTCTGCTTTTTCCTTTTTTAGAGCACATAGTATCTTTTTCCGTTTTATTGCATGCCCTAGACCATGGCAGTTCCATGTCAATAGATTTAAGGTACTAAGGATTTAAGGAACTTTAGTGCAAGTCATCTCTGGGTAATAGTGGATAGTAGTTACAGCTGCGTTCACATAAAAGGAAAATAAATGGTGTACATAAAATAATCATCTCTGAACACCCCAGCCGAGTTCCCAAACAACTCGACAGATCCCGTTGGATTTATTGCCTCTTCGGGAGTTTTGAAGTGTCGCAAGGCTCCTTGGTGAAGAATCCTGAGCTCGTTTGTGTATTTGAATCCCCTGAAGATGCCTCGGTCAATTGAGTATTTCTTCACTTCGTCAAACTCTCGGCGCTTTCGGCGTATTCCAGCTGACAGGTCCTGGTGTAAAGTGAGTTTCGCGTATCCCACTGTGATGGTGTTGTTTTTCGCCGCCTGTAGGACTCGTTCCTTGTCGGTGAATCTCAGGAAACGTTTGGTGATTGGGCGCGGTGGTTGTCTGGCTGCTGGTGGGGGCCTCAGTGCTCGGTGAGCTCTCTCTCGAGTTCTATGGGCCTGTCGGTGGACAGGTGGAGCCACTCGGGAAGTTTGTCTTGCAGGTAGCGGATCAGTGGCATGTTTCCCTCTTCTTTTTCGCCCAGATTGAATAGAACACAATTATTCCTTCGCCCCCTGTTTTCCAGGTCCTCTGTTTTCTCTTCCAGATGCTCTATTTTCTTTTTAGCATATGCTATTGTTTCCATGGCATCTGTCAATAAGTTTTCCATGGATAGGATTTGCCCCTCTGCCTCGTCCAGGCGCCCTGCGTTTATAGTTATCTTGTTGTTGGTGTCAGGCAAAGTGTGACTTTTTTTTTACTAAAGCTAAATGAGTTTGAACTTGGAGTGGAGGTAAGATTAGGAATTGGAAACTACTTGTGCGGAGCTCTTAGTTCATGCGGCCATCTCGTTCAAGGGTCACGTGATCCCTCCCCTACATTATTTTAACATTTCTACAAACTTCAAAGTGTTTTCTTTCCAATGGTAACACTTATATGCATATCCTATCTTAAGGGCCTGAGCTACAGGCAGTTTACTTTGGGCACGTCATTCAGACACGGAAGTGGAGAAAAAAAATTAAACTACCAACGGGACATTCAAAACTGTAATATCTTATGCTTCATGGGGACGTGGCTGAACGACAACACTATCAACATACAGCTGGCTGGTTAAACACAGCACCGGCAGGCTAGAACAGCGGAGTCTGTTAAGACAAGGGGCGGGGGACTATGTATTTTTGTAAATAACAGATGGTGCACGATATCTAAGGAAGTCTCGAGCTATTGCTTGCCTGCGGTAGAGTATCTCATGGTAAACTGTAGACCACACTTCCTACCTAAAGAGTTTTCATCTGTATTTTTTGTGGCCACAGTCAGAGGCTGTCACTGAGACAGCATTGAATGAGCTGTATTCCGCCATCAGCAAACAAGAAAACGCTCACTCAGAGGCGGTGCTCCTTGTAGCCGGGGACTTTAATGCAGGGAAACTTAAATCTGTTTTACCAAATTTCTATCAGCATGTTAAATGTGCAACCAGAGGGGAAAAAAAACTCTGGGCCAGCTTTACTATACACACAGAGACGCATACAAAATTCTCCCTCGCCCTCCATTTGGTAAATCTGACCATAATTCTATCCGCCTGATTCCTGCTTACAAGTACAAATTTAAGCAGGAAGCACCAGTGACTAGATCAATATAAAAAAGTGCTCAGATGACGCAGATGCTAAGATACAGGACAGTTTGCTAGTACAGACTGGAATATGTTACATGATTCCTCCGATGGCATTGAGGAGTACTTCACATCAGTCATTGGCTTCAACAATAAGTGCTTCGATGATGTCATCCCCACAGTGACCGTACGTACATACTCCAACCAGAAGCAATGGATTACAGGAAACATTCGCACTGAGCTAAAGGCTAGAGCTGCCGCTTTCGAGGAGCGAGACTCTAACCTGGCACACCTCTTGGAGTAGAGTCCAAGAGGAATGGATTACAGGAGTCCAGAGGAGGAGAGACCAAGATGAGCAGGTTTGGGGGCAAAGCACAAGCAAAGCTTGGCAGGGGAGCATCTGCTAGAATTCAGCATGGACTACGTCTATGGACTATGTATTAGGTTGGACCAGAGCCATATAATTATTTTATTTTCATACTAAATACATGGCTCTGTGTTGGACTATCATGACTAGAAAACCTTTGGCTGCACATACTTCCTTTGTTTGGCTGGCTGTCACATCGATGGGGCTTCAAGTTCCTTGGTGTCCACATCACCAACAAACTAACATGGTCCAAGCACACCAAGACAGTCGTGAAGAGCGTACAACAAAACCTATTCCCCCTCAGGAGACTGAAAGGATTTGACATGGGTCCTCAGATCCTCAAATGGTTTTACAGCTGTACCACCGAGAGCCTCCTGACTGGTATGGCAACTGCTCGGCTTCCGACCGCAAGGCACTACAGAGGGTAGCGCGAAAGGCCCAGCACATGACTGGGACCAAGCTTCCTGTCATCCCGGACCTCTATACCAGGTGGTGTCAGAGGAAGGCCTTAAACATTGTCAAAGACTCCAGGCGTCCTAGTCATAGACTGTTCTCTCTGCTATTGCTCAGCAAGTGGTACCGGAGCACCAAGTCTAGGTCCAAGAGGCTTATTAACAGCCTCTACCCCCAAGCCATAAGACTCCTGAACACCTAATCAGATGGCTAACCAGACTATTTTCATTGCCCCCCTATTTTACACCACTGCTACTCTGTTGTTATCATCTATGCATAGTCACTTTATTATTAACTCTACCTACATGTACATATTACCTCAATTAACTGGTGGCCCTGCACATTTACTCTGTACCGAAACCCCCCTGTATATAGTCTTCCTATTGCTATTTTATTGCTGCTCTTTAACTACTTGTTACTTTTTTAAAATTCTTATCTGTATTTTTTAAACTGCATTGTTGGTTAGGGGCTCGTAAGTAAGCATTTCACTGTAAGGTGACCTGCTGTATTCGGCGCATGTGACTAATAACATTTGATTTGATTTCCTGCCTGTAGCTCAGGACCTGAAGCAAGAATATGCATGTTATTGATACCATTTGAAAGGAAACACTTTGACGTTTGTGGAAATGTGAAATTAATGTAGGAGAATATAACACATTAGATCTGGTGAAAGATAATACAAACAAAAAAACATGCCTTTTCAATTTTTGTGTTTGTTCAATCATCTTTGAAATGCAAGAGAAAGGCCATACTTTGAGATAGGAGTCTAGGTGTAATTTAGATTTTGGCAACCAGATGGCAGCAGTGTGTACAAAGTTTCACACTGATCCAGTGAAGAATTACATTACTGCACAATATTTTGTTTTTGTATCAAGTATGCCATGGGTTTACCCAAATGTGCTGAATTGGTCAATTGATACATTTTCAAGTACATAAGGGCATACAAAAATGCTATGGTAATAAAAAATGTAAGTTAACACACTCCCAGAAATGTCATACATGATGGATCATTAGCTTATACACAAATTTTCACACATCTAGATGGCCGGGCGGTGTGGTTGTTGAGCCAGAGACAGCAGTGGGGTAAAACTGTACACCCTATGCTACATTTTATCTCTGGGACCCTCAGAATGACAAATCAGAGCAAGATGACTGAATGTAAGTACATAATTTACCTTCAGAGGTGAATGTATCAAACCAGTTGCCATGATAAAAGTTGTTGTTGTTGTGCACCATCCTCAAACAATAGTATGGTATTTTTTCACTGTAATAGCTACTGTTAATTTGACACCTCAATTAGATTAACAAGAATTTAAGCTTTCTGCCCAAATAAGACATATCTATGTCGTGGAAAGTTGGCTGTTGTATACAACGTCATTCTAGTTACATTAGTGCACGTTAGCAAAAACCATCCCAGTTTAGGAACACGATCCCGTAGAGGTAAAACATTTTAACTTGTCATGTATTTGAGGTTTAAAAAGGCTTCTAAAGTTTGTAATTTCCACTTAGAAATTTCAGACTTGATTTCCCCTTATGAAAAATGTATCAACCTCTACGGAAAAGTCCATTAATTCTAATTTTACAGTTCCTGCTGTTGCAGTATTATTTTCCTGCTGTAGCAAACTAGCTCTAATTAAAATCCTGCATCTGTATATAAAAAATATATGATTTATTAAAAATGATATGGTACAATATCACAGGGCATGAAAGTTACAATGGTGCCGGAGGGGATTTGCTGCCGTTTACAGGCTCCTAACCAACTGTGCTATTTTGTGTGTGTTTTTTTCAAAAAATGTTGTAACTTATCTTGTACATAATGTTGCTGCTACCATCTCTTATGACCAATAAGAGCTTCTGGATATCAGAACAGCGATTACTCACCTCGAACTGGACGAAGATGTTTTATTTAATGTGTCCGACGCGAAGGATATACTGCTTCTCCATGACCAGGCCCAAATCCCCGTCATTTGTGTGAAGAAAAGACAGAAATACAGAGGGTGGAGTTCGGGGTGCCTTGTTAGAATTTGTTGGTGACTGAGTAACCCAACAATACAATTAATTATATTGGCCAACGTGCAATCACTAGAAAATAAACTGTAAGATCTCCGTTTGAGACTATCCTACCAACAGGACATTAAAACCTGAAATATCTTATGTTTCACTGAGTCATGGCTGACGACATGGATAATGTACATTTGGCTGGTTTTTCTGTGCATCGGCAGGACAAAACAGCTACGTCTGGTAAGACGTGGGTTGGGTGTGTGTGTCTATTTGTCAATAACTGCTGGTGCGCAATGTCTAATATTAAGTAGGTCTGGAGGTATTGCTTGCCTGAGGTAGAGTACCTCATGATAAACTGTAGACCACACTACTGTATCTACTAAGAGAGTTTTCATCTATATTTTTCTTAGCCATCTATTTACCACCACTAACCGATGCTGGCACTAAAACTGCACTCAACAAACTGTATAAGGCCATGAGCAAACAAGAAAATGTTCATCCAGAAGTGGAGCACCTAGTGGCTGGGGAATTTCATGCAGGCAAACTTAAATCAGTTTTACCTCATTTCTACCAGTATATCACAAGTGCAACCAGAGGGGAAAAAAACTCTAGACCAGCTTTACTCCACACACAGAGACCCATACAAAGCTCTCCCTCGCACACCATTTGGCTAATCTGACGCTAATTCTATCCTCCTGACTCCTGCATACAAACAAAAACTAAAGCAGGAAGTACAAGTGACTCGCTCAATAAAGAAGTGGTCAGATGACGTGGATGCTGCGCTACAGGACTATTTTGCAAACACAGACTGGAATATGCTCAATGGCATTGAGGAGTAAACCACCTCAGTCTTCATCAATAAGTGCATCAACAACGTCATCCCTACAGTGACCGTAAGTACATATCCCAACCAGAAGCGATGGATTACAGGCAACATCTTCACCGAGCTAAAGACTAGAGCTGCCACTTTTAAAGAGAGGGACACAAAACCGGAAGTTTATAAGAAATCCCGCTATGCCCTCAGACAAACCATCAAACAGGCAAATTATCAATACAGTACTAAGATTGAATCCTACTACACCGGCTCTGATGCCGGCTCATACACCGGCTCATTGACTACAGCTCAGTGTTCAACACCATAGTGCCCACAAAGCTCATCACTAAGCTAAGGACCCTGGGACTAAACACGTCTATCTGCAACTGGATCCTGGACTTCCTGACGGGCCGTCCCAAGGTGGTAAGGGTATGCAACAACACATCTGCCACACTGATCCTCAACACAGGGGCCGAACGCTCCCCCATTCACATCGACGGGGCTGTGGTGGAGCGGGTTGAGTGTTTCAAGTTCCTTGGTGTCCACATCCCCAACAAACTATCATGATCCAAACACACCAAGACAGTCATGAAGGAGGGCACAACAACACATTTTTCTACAGCTGCTCTATCGAGAGCATCCTGACCGGTTGCATCACCACCTGGTATGGCAACTGCTAGTTATCTGACCGTAAGGCACTACAGAGATTAGTGCGTAAGGTCCAGTACTTCACTGGGGCCAAGCTTCCTACCATCCAGAACCTCTATACCAGACGGTGTCAGAGGAAAGCCCAAAAAATTGTCAAAGACTCCAGTCACCCAACTCATAGACTCTTCTCTCTGCTACCGCACGACAAGAGGTACCGGAGCGCCAATTCTAGGTCCAAAAGGATACTTAACAGCTTCTACCCACAAGCCATAAGACTGCTGAATAATTAATCAATTGGCCACCTGGACTATTTGCATTGTCACTTTACCCCTACCTTCACGTTGAAATTACCTGGACTAACCTGTACCCCCACACATTGACCTGGTAAGGGTACCCCCTGTATATTGCCTCGACTAACCTGTACCCCCACACATTGACCTGGTAAGGGTACCCCCTGTATATTGCCTCGACTAACCTGTACCCCCACACATTGACCTGGTAAGGGTACCCCCTGTATATTGCCTCGTTATTGTTATTTTGTTGTGTTACTTTTTTTCTTTTATACCTTTGTTTATTTATGAATATTTTCTTAACTCTATTTCTTGAAATGCATGATGGTTAAGAGCTCATAAGTAAGCATTTCACGGTAAGGTCTACACCTATTGTGTTCAGTGCATGTGACAAATACAATTTTATTTGATTTCCCAATATACTGGGAGAAGAACTCATATCTCTGATATCCTGCAAAAAAAGGGAAACATTTACAATGTACTGCCTAAGGTGGAACCAAAGAGGATTGCAACATAAAACCACTCTGGGACTTTGCAGAAATAATCTCTAAATATGAACATGTCTATGAAAGGAAATTACACTCGTCCTCCCCTGGAGGACATTTTCATATTAAACATTGTTTGGCGGCTGCAAAAGTGGAGCTATTTTCAGCCCGGCCGTCGCCCTGTGTCTTAGGAACAGTCACAGGGAGTAAGAGAAGGCCCACAGGTCAGTGGGGTGTTTCTACAACTCTCCCTCTATGGGATAGAAACACAAATAAATGACTGGCAAACTGGGTTCTTCATCTCTGTTGAAATGGGATTTGTCTCTGTGGTGAAGTCATCAGAGAGGACAAAAGCACTCCATTATCGTACCTCCACAGGCATCTGTCTTGCCAGTTGGCACAGAATGGTCGTTTAAAAGGAGGACTCTACAGAGAGATTAGGCTAACTGATAATAGCTTTGGTTAGGTACCAGAATGATCACTATGTGAAATACTCATCATCCTTTATTACAAAAAATGACATTGCCTATAAAAAAAACTAATAGAACAAATATGCACATTTATTCAGATCATACTTATTATTTTTGATACTTATTGGTTGAGGTAGACAAAGAACTATAGATGTGTAGTTGAATGAGTCATGAGTACAGTATTATCTTGATCAAACCTGTGGGTTTCACATCAAGCTGCAATATAACCTCTCTGCTCCTAAAGGAACAACACAGCTACAGGTAACTGCCAAAATAATGGAAACACTTGAGTAAATGCGGGATACGAAGTTTATTGAAAGCAGGTGCTTCAACACAGGTGTGGTTCCTGAGTCATGCTTAGGGTCATCTATAAAAATGCTGAGCAGGTCATTATTTTGGCTACCATGGCTATGCCCCCATCGGATGCCAATGCCTCCATCCACAAGGCATGAGTGGTCACTGAATGGTTTGATAAGCATGAAAACGATGTAAACCACATGCCATGGACATCTCAGTCACCAGATCTCAAACCAATTGAACACTTATTGGAGTTTCTGGAGGGGCGCCTGAGACAGCAGCAGCTGAAACCACCATCAACAAAACATCAAATTATGGAATTTCTCATGAAAGAATGGTGTCACATCCCTCCAATAGAGTTCTGGATAATTGTAGAATTTATGCCAAGGTACACTAAAGCTGTGGCCCAACACCCCGTTAAAATACACATTATGTTGGTGTTTCCTTTATTTGGGCAGTTATCTGTAGGTTACGAGTACTAAATCAATGAATTAAGTCATTATTTCATTGGCAATAATCTCTTGTGGACAGATATACATAAACATAACTGGTACCATAACATTTTAGGGAAGGATTGGATGTGTTAGATAAAGAGCTGCAGTAGTTCCAGTGTTTGAGTTTTTCATCACTGGTTATTTGGACAAATCAAAATTTTGCAGGTGTTAGCTTCTTTCTAATTTTGGAAGGGGAGGTGACATTCGACCCATAGACTTGCCTGTAACTTGCAAAGAGAGAGGGTGGAGCTCCTCATTCCATTTCCACTCCTTGGTCGAGCATATGTTCATCTTTAATCAAGCAGCTGCCCAATTATGTAAGACTTTTGTTTTAGGTTAACCGAGATTACATTGCCAGGAAACATTATGGCAAAGGAAAAGAGTAGTGTATTATATACCTGGCCCCATTTCTCCTGCCTATTTGCAGCTCACCTAATTATTGTTCTTCCTGCAACAGTTCCCTCAGGAGAGCATGCATTGTCTTATTGATTCGTGTGCTCTGATTCTGCCTCTGTAGCAGCTTGACAGTTTACTCACCAAAGGAGCAGTTTGATTGTTTGCTGTTGTGTGAAAGGCAATAACGTATTTGTCACCCACTGCCCAAAGCTATCCACAATGTTGTTGATCTTCTGAGTGTCCCATGTTCTATGCA
>NC_056458.1:40904041-40924041 GCF_018296145.1 Oncorhynchus tshawytscha | reverse complement strand
AGTATATGTTGGTTGCCATTAGAAGCTATACCATAGCTAATGTTTACCATACCCATACAAGAAAATAGTATCCCCCTCTACTTGAAATCATACTCTGAGAGGTGATTCCATTCCATTACAGTTGAAAATAATCAATACATTTGTTTATTGAAAATAAAAACTCTTAGACCATAAAATGAGTTTGAGATTACAAGCATCTATTTTCAGACCATAACAGATTCCTAGACATGCATCTTTTAACCATTCAGGTAGGTCTGTCTTGGTACTAATTATGAAACTAGACCATGGGTGATTTGGTTAGATAACGAGGGTGAAAAAGTAAATCATTTATTTCTCTAATAAGAGAGTGCCCTCGGCCAGCGACCCTAATCTGCAGCTTGGAGGGTGGATGGTAATTTAATCTGTCCTACTTTAACCTCTCTCACCTGGCTACACCTCTGTTCTGGAAGCGCGTCCACGCTCCTCTCTGTAATCAGAGCTAGGCTGAAACACGGGCTCTCTTTATTGTCCCACCCGTGTGGAGACAAATTACTCAGTCTGTTCTTCCTCCTGCCCCTTTCCCTGCCCCTTTCCCTGCCCCTTTCCCTGCTCCTTTCGCTGCCCCTTTCCCTGCTCCTTTCCCTGCCCCTTTCCCTGCCCCTTTCCCTGCTCCTTTCCCTGCTCCTTTCCCTGCTCCTTTCCCTGCCCCTTTCCCTGCCCCTTTCCCTGCTCCTTTCCCTGCTCCTTTCCCTGCTCCTTTCCCCCTGCTCCTTTCCCTGCTCCTTTCCCTGCTCCTTTCCCTGCTCCTTTCCCTGCTCCTTTCCCTGCTCCTTTCCCTGCCCTTTCCCTCCTTTCCCTGCCCCTTTCCCTGCTCCTTTCCCTGCTCCTTTCCCTGCTCCTTTCCCTGCCCCTGCCTCTTTCCATGCCCCTTTCCCTGCCCTTTCCCCTCTTTCCATGCCCTTTTCCCTGCTCCTTTCCCTGCTCCTTTCCCTGCTCCTTTCCCTGCCTCTTTCCATGCCTCTTTCCATGCCCTTTTCCCTGCTCCTTTTTCCCTGCTCCTTTCCCTGTTCCTTTTCCTGCTAATTTCCCTGCCCCTTTCCCTGCTCCTTTCCCTGCTCCTTTCCCTGCTAATTTCCCTGACCCTTTCCCTGCCTCTTTCCCTGCTCCTTTCCCTGCTAATTTCCCTGACCCTTTCCCTGCTTTCCTTTCCCTGCTCCTTTCTCTCCCCATTTTCCTGCCCCTTTCCCTGCCTCTTTCCCTGCCTCTTTCCCTGCCCCTTTCCCTGCCCCTTTCCCTGCTCCTTTCCCTGCTCCTTTCCCTGCTAATTTCCTTTCCCTGCTCCTTTCACTGCTCCTTTCACTGCCCCTTTCCCTGCTCCTTTCCCTGCTCCTTTCACTGCTCCTTTCACTGCTCCCCCTTTCCCTGCTCCTTTCCCTGCTCCTTTCTCTCCCCATTTTCCTGCCCCTTTCCCTGCCTCTTTCCCTATCCCTGCCCCTTTCACTGCTCCTTTCACTGCTCCTTTCCCTGCTCCTTTCTCTCCCCATTTTCCTGCCCCTTTCCCTGCCTCTTTCCCTATCCCTGCCCCTTTCCCTGCTCCTTTCCCTGCTCCTTTCTCTCCCCATTTTCCTGCCCCTTTCCCTGCCTCTTTCCCTATCCCTGCCCCTTTCCCTGATTTTGATGCAAAGAGGCAGAATCATTAGATAATTTGTTTTGGTACTCTCCATATTTATTTTGTTACTGCCATTGCATTATCATCGTCACTTCCGTTTGAGGAAGAGCTCGGTTTTGTTTGTTTGTAAAGTTTGTTGTTTAAAAGTATATTGGAAAGTTCTTGGTAACTACCTAGCTTCTTATGAAGCAATCCCGCGATACATTTTGCATCAGTTGCTGGGACTGCTTGTATCTTTCCAGTGTTCCTGCCGACCAAGGACGTGTCCGAGGAGCTATTTGGCATCACAGCTAGCCTAGCTGCTAGCTAGCTGGACATCAAGCTAGCGCAGTGTTCTTGAACGCAGCCCACGACGCAGTTAGCCATTGTGGCTGGGACCGCAGATTGTCCCGAGTTTGTGGCTGTCTAGATCCCTGCTGTTTGTTGTTTTCAATCTTCCCTGTGACCTGCCCTGTCTGGAACTGCAAGGAGTAACAGCCTAACATACATTGCTAGCTACCATGACAAAGACCAAAGCCGATGGGAGTACCGTTGAGGACAGTGGTGTCTCTCTCTCACACGTGAAGGATCTTTTCAACTAATAAAATGAGACCTATAAGCAGTTGTTGCAACAACAAGAAAATAGTTTCAAGTGTTTTGTCCAAATACTCGTGGATTCTACTAATAAAAGAATGGACAACCTGACCAGAGAGGTCCAAGACCTGAAGAACAGTTTGCAGTTCTCCCAGGGTCAGCTCGACAAGTTGAAACAGGAGAACGGCAAGATAACAGCAATCTGTAAGTCAGTGAGAGAGGACTTCAGTTCTGTGTGTGAATCCAGATAACAATGACAGATAAATGAGACTATGTCGAGAGACAATCAAGGCGAAACAACATGGTCGTGGACGGAATTGCAGAATCTCCACATGAGACCTGGATGGACTCTGAGGACAAAGTGAGGGAAGGGATCTCTGAGAAATTGAAGATGGACCACAGGAAGATTGAGGTGGAGCGTGCCCATGCGACTGGAAAACCCACCACCGGCCCAGCTGACAGGCCCAGGCCGATAGTGGTCAAGTTCCTGAGGTTCAAGGACAAGGTAGCTGTCATGGAAAGAGCCAAGAACTTGAGAGAAACATATATTTTCCTCAACGAGGACTATCCTGAAGCTGTGCTCCAGAAGAGAAAATAACTAATCCCAGCCATGAAAGCTGCCAGAGCGTGTGGAAATTGCGTACATCCGCTACGACAGGTTCATTGTCCACCCTCCCTCCCAGAAGCCTGGAAGGGATGAGAGAGCCAAGCCTATGGGTTCGTAGCCTCAACCCCGCAGCACATTTCTGAGACTCACTTAGATAATTCATTTGATGATACAGCAGGAGCAATACAAGGATATAACATCTATATAAGAGACAGAAATGCTCATAGGGGAGGAGTTGCTGTATATATTCAGAGCCATATCACTGTGATAATTACAGAAGATCGTATGTCAAGTGTTATTGAAGTGTTGTGGTTGCTGGTTCACCTGGCACATCTAAAGCCTTTTCTTTTGGGGTGTTGCTATAGGCCACCATGTGCTAACAGTCAATATCTAAATAATATGTGTGAAATGCTTGATAGCTGTCCACTCAAGAGGAAGCTTCTTACTGTAACCAGTGCCTATAATCTGGTTCAGGTTATTAATCAACCTACCAGGGTGTTTACAAACACTACAGGAACAAGACCAGCCACGTGTATCAATCACACTTTTACTAATGCTGTAGAACTTTGTTCTAAAGCTGTATCCGTACCCATTGAAAGCAGTGATCACAATATAGTGACTATATCCAAGAAAGCCAAAGTTCCAACAACTGGGCCTAAAATAGTGTATAAGAGATCATACAAAAACATATTGCTGTGACTGTTATGTGGATGATGTTAAAAAAGATTTGTTGGTCTGATGTGATTAATGATGACCATGCAAATGCTGCACTTAATTAATTTATGAAATTGCGTCTTCCAATTATTGATAAACATGCACCTGTTAAGAAACTGACTGTTAGAACTGTTAAGGCTCCATGGTTTGATAAGGAATTGAACAACTGTATGGTTGAAAGAGATGGGGCAAAAGCAGTGGCTAATAAGTCTGGCTGCACATCTGACTGGTTTACTGCAAACTGAGAAATTATGTGACTAAACTCAACAAAAAGAAAACTAAACTTTATTATGAAGCCAATATCAATAATATAAAGAACGATGGAAAAAAATGATGGAGTATTTTAAATGAAATTATGGGCGGAAAGACAAATTCAAAGCCATCTTTCATTGAATCAGGTGGCTTATTAATCACAAACCATTTGATGTTGCCAATTATTTTAATGATTATTTAATTGGCAAAGTGGGCAAACTTAGGCAGGAAATGCCCACGGCAAACAGTGAGCAATTATATTCATGCATAAAAAAACTAATAATGATAGAAAAGCAGTGCAAGTTTGAAGTTACTTTGGGAGAAATGGAAAAATGATTGTTAACGATCAATAATGACAAACCTCCTGGCATTGACAACTTAGATGAAAGCTACTGAGGATGGTAGCTGACTTTATAGCCACTCCTGTCATTTTTTAAATCTGAGTCTAGAGGAAATTATTTGTCCTCAGGCCTGGAGGGAAGCCAAAGTCATTTGGCAAAGTAAACAGCAGACCTATCAGTTTGCTGCCAGCTCTGAGCAAACAGTTGGAAAAATTGTGTTTGAGCAAATACAATGCTATTTCTCTCTAAACAAATTAACAACAGACTTTCAGCATGCTTATAGAGAAGGGCACTCAACATGTACTGCACTGACACAAATGACTGATGATTGGTTGAAAGAAATTGATAATAAGAAGATTGTGGGGGCTGTACTGTTAGATTTCAGTGCAGCCTTTGATATTATTGACCATAACCTGTTGTTGAAAACAATTAAGTACTATGGCTTTTCAACCTCTGCCATATCGTAGATTCAGAGCTATCTATCTAATAGAACTCAAATTGTTTTCTTTAATGGAGGCGTCTCTAATGTCAAACATGTAAAGTGTGGTGTACTGCAGGGTAGCTCTATAGGCCCTCTACTCTTTCCTGTTTTTACCAATGACCTGCCATTGGCATTAAACAAATGCATGTGTGTCCATGTATGCTGATGATTCAACCATGTACGCATCAGCAACCACAGCTAATGAAGTCACTGAAACCCTAAACAAAGAGTTGCAGTCTGTTTTGGAATGGGTGGCCAGTGATAAACGGGTCCTGAACAGCTGAATCTGGTAATTAATGGTGTGGCTGTTGAACAAGTTGAGGAGACTAAATTACTTGGCATTACCTTAAAACATATAGATTCACTGGTTGCAAAGATGGGAAGAGATCTAGCCGTAATAAAGAGATGCTCTGCTTTTTTGACACCACACTCCAAAAAGCAAGTTCTGCAGGGTCTAGTTTTGTCTCATCTTGATTATTGTCCAGTCGTGTGGTCCAGTACTGCAAGGAAAGACCTAGTTAAGCTGCAGCTGGCCCAGAACAGAGTGGCATGTTTTTCTATTTTTTTATTTTTTTATTTCACCTTTATTTAACCAGGTCAGATAGTTGAGAACAAGTTCTCATTTGCAACTGCGACCTGGCCAAGATAAAGTGTAGCAATTCGACACATACAACACAGAGTTACACATGGAATAAACAAAACACACAGTCAGTAATACAGTAGAACTAAAGAAAACAAAAAGTCTATATTCAGTGAGTGCAAATGAGGTAAGTTAAGGAAATAAATAGGCCATGGTGGCAAAGTAATTACAATATAGCAATTAAACACTGGAATGGTAGATTGGCAGAAGATGAATGTGCAGGTAGAGATACTGGGGTGCAAAGGAGCAAACTAAATAAATACCAGTATGGGGATGAGGTAGGTAGGTAGATGGGCTGTTTACAGATGGGCTATGTACAGGTACAGTGATCTGTAAGCTGCTCTGACAGCTGGTGCTTATTAAAGCTAGTGAGGGAGATGTGAGTCTCCAGCTTCAGAGATTTTTGCAATTCATTCCAGTCATGGGCAGCAGAGAACTGGAAGGAAAGATGACCAAAGAGGAATTGGCTTTGGGGGTGACCAGTGAGATATATCTGCTGGAGTGCGTGCTACGAGTGGGTGCTGCTATGGTGACCAGTGAGCTGAGATAAGGCGGGGTTTTACCTTGCAGAGACTTGTAGATAAACTGTAGCCAGTGGATTTGGAGACGAGTATGAAGCGAGGGCCAACCAACGAGAGCGTACAGGTCGCAATGGTGTGGTAGTGTATGGAGCTTTGGTGACAAAACGGATGGCACTGTGATAGACTGCATCCAGCTTGTTGAGTAGAGTGTTGGAGGCTATTTTATAGATGACATCACCGAAGTCGAGGATCGGTAGGATGGTCAGTTTTACAAAGGTATGTTTGGCAGCATGAGCGAAGGATGCTTTGTTGCGACACAGGTGTCAAGGATTTCCTCCTCTTCTTCCGAAGAGGAGAGGCGAGAAGGATCGGAGGACCAAAATGCGGCGTGGTAAGTGTCCATGGTTCTTTTAATATGTAAATGTACACATGAACACTATAAAACAATAAACATGGAAAACCTAAACAGTCCTATCTGGTGCAGAGACAGGAACAATCACCCACAAACACAGTGACACCCAGGCTACCTAAGTATGATTCTCAATCAGAGACAACTAATGACACCTGCCTCTGATTGAGAACCATAGTAGGCCGAAACATAGAAATACCCAAATCATAGAAAAACAAACATAGACTGCCCACCCAACTCACGCCCTGACCATACTAAATAATGACAAAACAAAGGAAATAAAGGTCAGAACGTGACAATAGGAAGCCGATTCTAGATTTAATTTTGGATTGGAGATGCTTAATGTGAGTCTGGAAGGAGAGTTTACCGTCTAACCATACACCCAGGTATTTGTAGTTGTCCACGTATTCTAAGTCAGAGCCGTTCAGAGTAGTGAGGCTCGACGGGACGGCAGGTGCGGGCAGTGATCGATTGAATAGCATGCATTTAGTTTTTTGCGTTTAAGAGCAGTTGGAGGCCACGGAAGGAGAGTTGTATGGCATTGAAGCTCGTCTGCAGGTTAGTTAACACAGTGTCCAAGGAGCGGCCAGAAGAATACAGAATGGTGTCGTCTGCGTAGAGGTGGATCAGAGAATCACCAGCGGCAAGAGCAACATCATTGATGTATACAGAAAAGAGAATACTGCCCCCTATCTCTAACTGGTTTTAAAACATCTAAGGTTAAAAAGATCATGCATTCAGTATTATTTGATAGAGATTGATAACATTCATATAATTGTGTTAAAGTTCAAATCGGTCAAGCGTACAAAGGGTACGAATTGTGAGAGTAATGTGTAAACATTATATTGATTACTTTATTTTGTGGTGCCTAAAAGTTTTAATTTGTGATCTACTAAATGCTCTTAATCTATGAGCATGAGATCGATTGCTCTGGTCTCCACCCATATTCCTAGGGAAATAGCTGTCTTTTCTTATTGCACTAAAAGTTGAATTAAGAAAACAACACCATATCACTCTCGTGATTATTTCTCCCCTTTTTTCAGGTACGTTATTGATGATTTAAAAAAAAAAAGTAATTTAAATGTAATAACTCGCTAACATGTCAAGAGTGTTTAAGATGTTTCTTAGTAACATCTTGAGGAAGTTAGAGTTAAGTTTGCAGAGAGTAATATGAGCCCTGCTCGGTTGTAGTGAAGAATAGCATCGTACTGAGAGTAGCTGCCATTTTATGTCGATTGTGAATGAACATGTACGTTGTTAATAAGATATTTTGCTGTGTTATTTGTATAATGGTTTTTCTGTTGTTTTGTAATGTGTTACTTTTGTAAAATGATTGCACTAAAAGTTGAATTGAGAAAACAACACCGTATCACCCTCGTGATTATGTCTCCCCTTTTTTCAGGGGCGTAACAGTGGCACACCCATAGAGACTGTCAGAGGACCGGACAACAGTCCCTCCGATTTGACACACTGGACTCTATCAGAGAAGTAGTTGGTAAACCAGGCGAGGCAATCATTTGAGAAACCAAGGCTGTCGAGTCTGCCAATAAGAATGCTGTGATGGACAGAGTCAAAAGCCTTGGCCAGGTCGATGAAAACGGCTGCACAGTAATGTCTCTTATCGATGGCGGTTATGATGTTGTTTAGGACCTTGAGTGTGGCTGAGGTGCCCCCATGACCAGCTCTGAAACCAGATTGCATAGCGGAGAAGGTACGGTGGGATTCAAAATGGTCGGTAATCTGTTTGTTAACTTGGCTTTCGAAGACCTTAGAAAGACAGGGTAGGATAGATATAGGTCTGTAGCAGTTTGGGTCTAGAATGTCACCCCCTTTGAAGAGGGGGATGACTGCGGCAGCTGTCCAATCTTTGGGAATCTCAGACGATACAAAATAGAGGATGAACAGGCTAGTAATAGGGGTTGCAACAATTTATGCAGAAATTTTTAGAAAGAGAGGGTCTAGATTGTCTAGCCCGGCTGATTTGTAGGGGTCCAGATTTTGCAGCTCTTTCAGAACATCAGCTATCAGGATTTGGGTAAAGGAGAAATGATGGGGGCTTTGGCAGGTTGCTGTGGAGGGTGCCGGGCAGTTGACCGGGGTAGGGGTAGCCAAGTGGAAAGCATGGCCAGCCATAGAGAAATGCTTATTGAAATTCTCAATTATAGTGGATTTATCGGTGGTGACAGTGTTTCCTAGCCTCAGAGCAGTGGGCAGCTGGGATGAGGTGCTCATATTCTCCATGGACTTTACAGTGTCCCAGAACTTTTTTGACGTAGTACTACAGGATGCAAATTTCTGTTTGAAAAAGCTTGCCTTAGCTTTTCTAACTGCCTGTGTATATTTGTTCCTAACTTCCCTGAAAAGTTGCATATCACGGGGGCTATTCGATGCTAATGCAGAACGCCATAGGATGTTTTTGTGTTGGTCAAGGGCAGACAGGTCTGGAGTGAACCAAGGACTATATCTATTCCTAGTTCAATTTTTTTTGAGAGGGGCATGCTGAGTTATTAAGATGGTGAGGAAGGCACTTTTAAAGAATAGCCAGGCATCATCTACTGACGGGATGAGGTCAATGTCATTCCAGGATACCCCGGCCAGGTCGATTAGAAAGTCCTGCTCGCAGAAGTGTTTTAGGGAGCGTTTGACAGTGCAGAGGTGTATTTGGAGGGCGAGTTAGTTAGGATGACATCTATGAGGGTGCCCGTGATTACTGATTTGGGGTCGAACCTGGTAGGTTCTTTGATCATTTGTGTGAGATTGAGGGCAATCAAGCTTAGTTTGTAGGATGGCCGGGGTGTTAAACATGTCCCAGTTTAGGTCACCTAGTACCACGAGCTCAGAAGATAGATGGGGGGTAATCAATTCACATATGGTGAATAGCCTGCAGAGTTCTGTATTACTATCTATCTCTGCAGTAGATTGCAAGACCGCCACCTTTGGCAGTTCTATCTTGGCGGAAAACGTTATAGTTAGGAATGGAAATTTCAAGGTTTTTGGTGGTTTTCCTAAGCCAGGATTCAGACACGGCTAAGACATCTGGGTTGGCAGAGTGTGCTAAAGCAGTGAGTAAAACAAACCTAGGGAGTAGGCTTCTAATGTTAACATGCATGAAACCAAGGCTTTTACGTTTACAGAAGTCAACAAATGAGAGCACCTGTGGGGTGGGAGTGGAGCTAACCTCCACATCACCAGAGGAACAGAGGAGAAGTAGGATAAGGGTACGGCTAAAGACTATACGAACTGGCCGTCTAGCACGTTCAGAACAGAGAGTAAAAGGAGCAGGTTTCTGGGCACGATAGCATAGATTCAAGGTGTATAGTGTTCATATAGATTCATAGTGTACAGACAAAGGTAGGATGTGAGTACATTGGAGATAAACCTAGGCATTGAGTAATGAAGAGAGAGATATAGTCTCTAGAGATGTTTAAACCAGGTGATGTCATCGTATATGTAGGAGGTGGAACAACATGGTTGGTTAAGGCATATTGAGCAAGGCTAGAGGCTCTACAGTGAAATAAGACAGTAATCACTAACCAGGACAGTAATGGACAAGGTATATTGATATTAGAGAGAGGCATGCGTAGCCAAGTGAACATATGGGTCCAGTGACTGGTTGGGCTGGCTGGGGACACAGCGATTCAAACAGTTAGCATGCTAACAAGCTAACAGTTAGTAGGCCGGGGCTAAACAAGCAAGCAGCTACTAGACCGGGGCAAGCTAGCAGTTAGCAGGCCAGGTTAGCAAGCAAGCAGTTAGCATGGGCTAGCAGTTACAGACCGGGCAAGCAAGCTAGCAGTTAGCAGGCCGGGTTAGCAAGCAAGCAGTTAGCAAGGGCTAGCAGTTAGCAGACCGGGCAGGCAAGCTAGCAGTTAGCCGACCGGGTTAGCAAGCAAGCAGATAGCAGGGGCTAGAAAGTTAGCCTTTGGAGGACGTCGCGATGGGGGTAAGTCTGTTTTTACCTCTTCATGTGGTGACGTCGATAGACCAGTCGTGGAATTAGTAGGGTTCCAAGTAGCTTTAGGTAGCTAGCAGGCCTAGCTGGTTAGCATAATGGGCCTTCAGCGGGCGTCGCGCCTGAGGGGCCTGTTGGGAGTCCTTGGGCAGATTATGTCGGTATTCCAGTTGTAGGGGATCTGCGGGGTTCCATGCCCCGTACCGGCTGTAGAAGGGGTCCGGATATTGTAGCTCAGGAGTATGCTTCGGTGGTAGCCAAGGAGTCCTGGCCGTGCTAGCTTCAAGCTAATTTGTGCTTGCTCTAGTTGTGAAGATCCAGATGAAAATGTTCAGTTTGCGGTAGGAATCCGGGTATAAAAATAACAGGTCCGTTATGCTCTGGTTAGAGTCAAGTTGTTCGAACTGACGAGAGCTTTCCGAGCTGAAGGTTAGCTGATGACCGCTAGCAATGGTTTGCTAACTGATAGCTGGTAGGTAGTTAGCTGGCTAGCTTCAGTTGAGGGATTCCAGATCCAAAGTAAATATAAATACTTTAGGAAAAAAAAGAAAAATCCACGCCACATTGGGTGAGAGTATTTAGATGTTGAGGTTTAGCTAAATATTTTAAAGCATATGCGACGCAAAATATGTAAAAATATATATAAAGGACACGACAGGGGACACGACAGGACAAAGACGTCTGACTGCTATGCCATCTTGGATTGATATTTTGCTCTTAATTAGTTTTGTTCTTAATTGTAATCAAAGGGCTGATATAAATACTATGCAGCCAGTCTCTCTTGGCTAAGAGTTGAGGAGAGACTGTCTGCATCACTTCTTCTTTTTTATAAGAAACATTAATGTGTTGAAAATCCCAAATTGTTCGCATAGTCAACTTACACACAGCTCTGACACACACACTTATCCCCCCCAGACATGCCACCAGGTTGTCTTTCATAGTCCCCAAATCCAGAACAAATTGAAGAAAAGGTACAATGTTATATAGAGCGCTTATTGCATGGAACTTCCTTCCATCTCATATTGCTCAAATAAACAGCAAACCTGTTGTCAAAAAACAGATAAAGCAACACCTCACGGCACAACGCCTCTCCCCTATTTGACCTAGATAGTTTGTGTGTATGCATTGATATGTAGGCTATGTGTGCCTTTTTTTTAAAATGTATGTCGTTTTGTCCTGTTCTTGTCTAATGATGTTCTGTATTATGTCATTCTGTATTATGTTTCATGTTTTGTGTGGACCCCAGGAAGAGTAACTGCTGCTTTAGCAACAGCTAATGGGGATCCTAATAAAATTCCAAATACCAAAATACCTCCCCTGCCCCTTCCCTGCCCATTTCCCTGCCCCAGAGTAGATCATTTAGAGACCGTCTCTCTTTTTTCATCCTTTTCTTCTCTGCTTCTTCGACACACCAGGTCTGTACGTCACGGGCTCTGGTATGTTGTGGACCGTTAATGATGTTCTAGGAGAGATGGCCCTTAGGGTCGTGTTTGTGCATGGGCTTTACTCTTTTCTCTGTACCACACATTCAGACCAATACAACATTAATTCACTATTCAACTTAGATTATCTTGTTTGTTTTTATTCTGATCCCTCAATGATTTTATTAAGTATGTGTACCAGCTAAGTTAATGTCATTTTTTCCAACATTATTGCTCTATCTGACATTTGTATGGCACATACATTTTGACCTTGAAATAAATCCTTTGCATATCCACTTCCTCAGACGTCATGTTAATGATAATCTCTCGTGGACAGATCAACGTAGACATAACTGGTACCATAGAATCTGTCGGGAAAGAATGGGATGTGTGGGATAACCAACAGCAGTAGTTCCTGTGGTTTGGGTTTTTCGTCAAATCATGATTTCGCAAGTGTTAGTATATTTCAAATTTCGGAAGGGGAGGCGACCTTCGGCATAACAACATAAAGCAACAGGCAAATGTATCATACATTTACACAGCAGCCGTGCATGGCGTCAGTTCTATGTGCTGATCGCTTTTTTACAGAAAATGAGTTGACACAAAAATGAGTTCACACCATTTATATTTAAGAGGTGATTTTGCATGAGGGTTCCGATGCATGTGAAGTTCCATTCCCACGGGGAGGTTAATTAACACGGTAAGTACTCAAACATTATGCACTAATAATGTCACTAGTTATTCTTTATAGGCCTTCTCCCAGGAATCCATTCAGCTTTTCTTCCGTGGACTAATACGATGCTCAAGGCATGAATCAATTGCTATTACATTGCCAAATGACCCTGGAAAGATTTCCTCTGCTATGTGGGTGGTTTAGACAGAAAGATTTCCTCTGCTATGTGGGTGGTTTAGACAGAAAGATTTCCTCTGCTATGTGGGTGGTTTAGACAGAAAGATTTCCTCTTCTGTTTGGGGGTTTAGACAGAAAGATTTCCTCTGCTATGTGGGTGGTTTAGACAGAAAGATGTCCTCTGCTATGTGGGTGGTTTAGACAGAAAGATTTCCTCTTCTGTTTGGGGGTTTAGACAGAAAGATTTCCTCTTCTGTTTGGGGGTTTAGACAGAAAGATTTCCTCTGCTATTTGGGGGTTTAGACAGAAAGATTTCCTCTGCTATTTGGGTGGTTTAGACAGAAAGATGTCCTCTGCTATGTGGGTGGTTTAGACAGAAAGATGTCCTCTGCTATTTGGGTGGTTTAGACAGAAAGATGTCCTCTGCTATTTGGGGGGTTTAGACAGAAAGATTTCCTCTGCTATGTGGGTGGTTTAGACAGAAAGATTTCCTCTGCTATGTGTTTAGACAGAAAGATTTCCTCTGCTATGTGGGTGGTTTAGACAGAAAGATGTCCTCTGCTATGTGGGTGGTTTAGACAGACAGATGTCCTCTGCTATGTGGGTGGTTTAGACAGAAAGATGTCCTCTGCTATTTGGGGGGTTTAGACAGATTGGTGGGATCCTGTGGAAGACCTATGTTGAGAATGAAGAATGTGTTTGTTTTAATTGACTGTGTTTTGTATCTTAATGTCTATATTGTCTATATGTCACATATGCTCCTGCTACACCCCCTAGTGGACATTCATTGTCTCCTTGACCTGCAGCCACTCCTCAAGTACACTTTCTCTCTCTCGCCCTCCCTTTCTGTTTGTTTGTGATTGTGTGGTTGGAGACAGGTGTGCTGGAGCCAGAACGGATCCTCACCAACTGCAACCTGTTCCATAATCAAGACCTCTAGAAATGCTCAGTCTTGCCACTTCCACTCTGCCACATTGTAATCTCTGCTCAGTCAGCTTATGATTCTAGCTATTTATCCTCTCACTGCAGTTTTGCCATTATGACTCTGGCTCCTGTTCTAAATCTCACCACCCTGCTACCCTGTTCTGGATTCACCACACCACCACTCCATTGGATTCCTCTCCGGACCTGTTTACCCCGTTCCAACTCCATCCCTCCACATCTAATTTCCTACCACTCATCCGAGCTTCTCCGAATCTGCACTCCATATCTCCCTGTGTTACAATACATACCTTTGTTCATTCATCCCTGTTTCTTGGTCTGAGTCTGATCTTGGGTTCCTCTGTGTTGCTCCGCCTAACACTATATTTATGTTTATCTATACTTGCCTGTTGTATGGGCTTGTTTTGTATTGTGCAGTTCCCATTTGTAAAAGAGACTTTAGTCTCAATATAACTTCCCTGTTGAATTAAAGTTAAATAGAGTGTGCTCCTTACTGACCCAGGCTGATGTAGAAGGACGTCAATATAATGTAAAAATCCATTATAAGATCCTGTCCATGAAGGTGAAATGTTCAATATCTGTGTTGGGGATAAAGGGAGAGCATGGTACGATATCGAATTGCTCATTTCCTTTTTAGTATATTTATCTTATAGTCCAAGACAATCTAGACGTCATGTTTAACTGGGGATTGAGTTGTTTTGTGAATGATACTGTACAAAGGGAAACATTAACATACGCGTCCAAATGCATAGCTGCAAAGACAAAGTACAACTGAAAACAAATCCGCTTCCAACTACCACTGTGCACATATGAGCCTGTGTGTTAATTTATGCAAATCAGTAGCTTTTGTGCTTTGGTTTACTAAGCTTTTCTAAATATTGCTTTTTTATTGTCATTTTATCTCTTTTATCTGAGAAGTGAAAGACAACAATGGTGGCTGGATGGGACATGTGAAAGGAGGGCAGAAGTAAATAACCCAGAGGCTCCAACACACATACATTCAAAGAACGTTGCGAAAATCACTGCTTTTGCAGATGCAACAACTGGTTTTGTTTGTGAAGCCTTAAGAAGCTATTGGCTATCTCAGAAAGAGATTGGTACACTATTGGCTATCTCAGAAAGAGATTGGTACACTATTGGCTATCTCAGAAAGAGATTGGTACACTATTGGCTATCTCAGAAAGAGATTGGTACACTATTGGCTATCTCAGAAAGAGATTGGTACACTATTGGCTATCTCAGAAAGAGATTGGTACACTATTGGCTATCTCAGAAAGAGATTGGTACACTATTGGCTATCTCAGAAAGAGATTGGTACACTATTGGCTATCTCAGAAAGAGATTGGTACACTATTGGCTATCTCAGAAAGAGATTGGTACACTATTGGCTATCTCAGAAAGAGATTGGTACACTATTGGCTATCTCAGAAAGAGATTGGTACACTATTGGCTATCTCAGAAAGAGATTGGTACACTATTGGCTATCTCAGAAAGAGATTGGTACACTATTGGCTATCTCAGAAAGAGATTGGTACACTATTGGCTATCTCAGAAAGAGATTGGTACACTATTGGCTATCTCAGAAAGAGATTGGTACACTATTGGCTATCTCAGAAAGAGATTGGTACACTATTGGCTATCTCAGAAAGAGATTGGTACACTATTGGCTATCTCAGAAAGAGATTGGTACACTATTGGCTATCTCAGAAAGAGATTGGTACACTATTGGCTATCTCAGAAAGAGATTGGTACACTATTGGCTATCTCAGAAAGAGATTGGTACACTATTGGCTATCTCAGAAAGAGATTGGTACACTATTGGCTATCTCAGAAAGAGATTGGTACACTATTGGCTATCTCAGAAAGAGATTGGTACACTATTGGCTATCTCATAAAGAGATTGGTACACTATTGGCTATCTGAGAGAAACACAGAGAGCGACCGAGAGAGATATTTGAAAATAGCTTTATTGGCCCACTACTCAGCTATGTGCAGAATACCGTAGCTTCCCTCTGCTACAAGACAACATCCAGGAGACACATTCAACAACAACTAACACAGGACTGTAACCTACTCCTGTTACCGTTCAGAAATGGTGCTGCAAAACGCACTATTCATGCCTGTTCATTTAGTTTCTGTGATTCCTACACTATGCTAAGCATGTCCTGAGTGGCATAGCGGTCTAAGGCACTGCATCTCAGTGCTGGATGCATCACGGGTTCGAATCCAAGCTGCATCACAACCCGCCGTGATTGGGAGTCCCATAGGACGGTGCACAATTGGCCGGTGTAGGCCATCATTGTAAATAATAATTTCTTCCTAAAACTAAAACTGAAAACTTGTTAAATAAAGGTTACCTTTATATCAAATGTACTTTATGTGGCTTCCTAAGAATACAGTGACAGTGGGGCTGAGTTGACTCCCCGAAGAGTAAGTACAATGTTTGTCCTGATCTTCTTAGTGGATACTAAAGGCTGTATGTAGTATGTTGAGAATGGTTGGCAGTGAGAGCCATTCAATAATTTTGTGGGAAGGATTGTTTCCTTTTTCCTCTGCGCCTTATAACAACCTGATACACACTGATCATCTGATTGCTGTACAGGAGCGACTGCCTTCATCCGTTCTGCTGAAAAATAGATCATGTTACATACTTGTCTGAGAGATGGTGCTGCCAGTCCCAAGGTCTCCGGGTCCCTCCCTCTGAGCACACAGAGCACAATCCACAGGAAGATGTTAGGAAGATTGTTCTGCTATTTCCAACCCTGTCTTCCCCTTGGAAATCTGTTTCAGGGAGAGTTTCTCTTCACAAGACAAAAATATTTAAAGCTCACTCATCATCCCATAAATTTGGCAACTTCGGTCTTTTAACAATCATATCCACTTCACGCACATAAATGTAATGTTGGATGTTTGTGATTGACTGGGGATAATATCAATCCCATTTACTTTTACCGTCTGGGTTAGCTCTAAGGGGCAAAGTACTGTACATATTTTGAACAAACCGAGATTTGGAACATAGAACGAAATAACATGTTCTTTGGAACTGATGGTGTTCCAAAGAACACTCCCCTCCCTCTCCCCCATTTCCTGATACATTTTGAGGTGGCAGGTGGCCTAGTGGTTAGATCGTTGGGCCAGTAACCAAAAGATTGCTGGAAAGAATCCCCAAGCTGACAAGGTAAAAAATAAATCTGTCATTCTGCCCCTGAACAAGGCAGTTAACCCACAATTCCCCGGGAGGCTGTCATTGTTAATAAGAATTTATTCTTAACTGACTTGCCTAGTTAAGTAAAGGTTGAAAAATAAAAAGCACACCTTCCCTATCTCCCAATTAACTACAGTAATCCTATTTATAAACCTCTCCTCCAACGTTCAACACCAACCAGGGGTTGGAACCAGTTCAGGGAACAGAACCGAAAACTGGAAAATAACAAAAAAAATTGAGGAACCGAATCAGAAATGGGAACGAAAGTGACCTATACTCTTCTGGAACAGAACCGTTATTTTAAAAGCCTGGGAACTGGTTAATTACATTATTTTAGCTTCTCTGCATTTTTTTCAAGTCCCACAAATAAATGATTACAAAGCACCTACTGTATGCAAAGGCCCTCTCTTTCACCGTATTCCAGTGTCTGCCAGCCAGTTGAAAATCTTTGCCAGTGTGTTTGCGTGTGTAAGATACCTGCCTCTCCCCATCCAAAGCATTGCCTACTATAGCCTACTGATATTACAAGCGTAATTCAGAAGTTAGGGAGAGAGATGTTTAATTATCAAATAATGGATTCACTTTTTCAATATAATTCTGTGGACCTAATTTAGATAATGCATGTCATAACAAGATGCCCAGTGCTTCAAGCCTCCTCCTCCTCTCTCGCTTTCTCATAACACCCGCAAAATGTCTGTCGAATCTTTCGCCCTACACTTCTCTGTCCAATGCATATACAGTTGAAGTCGGAAGTTTACATACACTTAGGTTGGAGTCATTTAAACTCATTTTTCAACCACTCCACAAATTTCTTGTTAACAAACTATAGTTTTGGGAGATCGGTTAGGACATCTACTTTGTGCATGACACAAGTAATTTTTCCAACAATTGTTTACAGACAGATTATTTCACTTATAATTCACTGTATCACAATTCCAGTGGGTCAGAAGTTTACATACACTAAGTTGACTGTGCCTTTAAACAGCTTGGAAAATTCCAGAAAATTATGCCATGGCTTTAGAAGCTTCTGATAGGCTAATTGACATCTTTTGAGTCAATTGGAGGTGTACCTGTGGATGTATTTTAAGACCTACCTTCAAATGCAGTGCCTCTTTGCTTGACATCATGGGAAAATCTAAAGAAATCAGCCAAAAAATTGTAGATTTCCACAAGTCTGGTTCATCCTTGGGAGCAATTTCCAAATGCCTGAAGGAACCACGTTCATCTGTACCAACAATAGTACGCAAGTTTAAACACCATGGGACCACGCAGCCACCATACCGCTCAGGAAGGAGACGCATTCTGTCTCCTAGAGATGAACGTACTTTGGCGCGAAAAGTGAAAATCAGTCCCAAAACAACAGCAAAGGACCTTCTGAAGATGCTGGAGGAAACAGGTACAAAAGTATCTATAGCCACAGTAAAATGATTCCTATATCGACATAACCTGAAAGGCCGCAAGGAAGAAGCCACTTCTCCAAAACCACCATTAAAAAAGCCTGACTATCGTTTGCAACTGCACATAGGGACAAAGATCGTACTTTTTGGAGAAATACCCTCTGGTCTGGTGAAACAAAAATAGAACTGTTTGGCCATAATGACCATCGTTATGTTTGGAGGAAAAAGGGGGAGGCTTGCAAGCTGAAGAACACCATCCCAACCGTGAAACACGGGGGGGGGGGAGGGGGGCAGCATCATGTTGTGGAGGTGCTTTGCCGCAAGAGGGACTGGTGCACTTTACAAAATAGATGGCATCATGAGGTAGGAAAATTATGTGGATATATTGAGGCAAAATCTCAAGACATCAGTCAGGAAGTTAAAGCTTGGTCGCAAATGTGTCTTCAAAATGGACAATGACTCCAAGCATACTTCCAAAGGTGTGGCAAATGGCTTAAGGACAACAAAGTCACGGTATTGGAGTGGCCATCAGAAAGCCCTGACCTCAATCCTATAGAAAATTTGTGAGCAGAACTGAAAAGCATGTGCGAGCAAGGAGGCCTACAAACCTGACTCCGTTACACCACCTCTGTCAAGAGGAATTGGCCAAAATTCACCCAACTTATTGTGGGAAGCTTGTGGAAGTCTACCCGAAACGTTACCCAAGTTAAACTATTGAAAGGCAATGCTACCAAGTACTAATTGAGTGGATGTAAACTTCTAACCCACTGGGAATGTGATGAAAGAAATAAAAGCTGAAATAATTAATTATATTATTCTGACATTTCACATTCTTAAAATAAAGTGGTGACCCTAACTGACCTAAGACAGGCAATTTTTACTAGGAATAAATTCCAGGAATTGTGAAAAACTGAGTTTAAATGTGTTTGGCTAAGGTGCATGTAAACTTCCGACTTTAACTGTAAACAACTATAGCTTACCCGCTCCATAGCAAGCTGCTCAATCTGCACTTATTTGTGAAGTAATTGAATGTCGAGCTAAATGTAAAACAAATGTTGACTTCTGAGGTTTAAAAAGGAACAGAGAGAAACAATAAACTGTTACTTTTTGTGGTTTCGAACCGGTTCAGAACTTTATTTTGCTGGGCGGAACAGAGGAACGATACCAACAAAAAAAAAGGTTCTGTTCAGAACGAACCGATTGAAAATGTAATTTGGTTCCAACTACTGACACCAACACATCTGACTGAACAGCAAACCCACTCTTGTTTTAACGGCTCTGCATTATAAATATTTGAGAAAAATGCATTGTACTGTAGTCTATCTTTTCAAAACTTGAGAAGAAATCCAACCAACAGGTCATTCATTGTACATAATGTTTTTTTATTGGATGTAAGTACATTTTCAAAATTCCTATTCTTGTATCTAAAGACATTTCAGGTGAAGTGGTACTGTCTTTAATTCATAACGTTATACACCTGTGGAGAAACATCAGCAGACACAATCCACACTTTTGTGCTTATCTTTTTTTGCAAGTATTTTTTTGGTAATTATTTCAGTTTTCACATGTTCACAATAACAGACTAAATTATCTTCAGTAATTCTTATACCAACATGCTCACAATGTTTCTGACCTTTTTGTAATCAAAACAACACCAAACAACACTCTGTTTCTATGTGCTGGTCTATCGTGGCTGCTTCAGTCTATTGTGGGTTTCTTTATGGATCACAGATTCAGAAGGGCGTGTCATACAAACAAAATGACAGGACTTGCATTCACTTAGAACAAGGGCTCTACCACTGTGTATAACTAGCTAGAAAACAGTCTCAGACAGATCGCTCCAACTGAAATAGAAAATTGCATACCTTCTCCCTCTCTCTTGTAATATATGTTTTTGACGGTAAACAGATCCATCCTCATTTGCATTAATTTCATAATTGATACCTCAAACTGGGTAGGATAGACGTTTTTAAAATGGCACGGTCTGAATATTATATTTTTTTTGTTTGTTTTGGGACTGAGAAGGGTCTATTTCTGATCATGAATT
>NC_056458.1:40874041-40899041 GCF_018296145.1 Oncorhynchus tshawytscha | reverse complement strand
AGTTGCCGGAGAGGAAGGAAACTGCTCAGGGATTTCACTATGAGGCCGATGGTGACTTTAAAATAGTTAGATTTTAATGGCTGTGAGAAAACTGAAGATGGATCAACAACATTGTAGTTACTCCACAAAAATAACTAAATGACCAATTGAAAAGAAGGAAGCCTTTACAGAATAAAAAATATTCCAAAGCATGCATCATGTTTGCAATAAGGCACTAAAGTAAAACTGCAAAAAAATTGAATTTTTAAAAATCTTTTTGTCTTGAATACAAAACATTATGTTTAGTGCAAATCCAACATAACACTGAGAACAATCACTGAGAACTACTCTAAGAGTTTCAGGATAAAAACCTGGTTCAGTCTGCTTCCAAAGGACACTGGGAGACAAATTCCCCTTTCAGCAGGACAATAACCAAAAACACAAGGCCAAATCTACACTGGAGTTGCTTACCAAAAAGACAATGAATGTTCTTGGGTAGCTGAGTTACAGTTTTGACTTAAATCTGCTTTAAAATCTATGGAAAGACATGTCTAGCAATGATCAACAACCAACTTGAAAGATCTTGAAGAATTTTTAAAATAACAATGTACAAATACTGCACAATCCAGGTGTGCAACGCTCTTAAAGACTTACCCAGAAAGACCCACAGCTCTTAGAGACTTACCCAGAAAGACCCACAGCTCTTAGAGACTTACCCAGAAAGACCCACAGCTCTTAGAGACTTACCCAGAAAGACCCACAGCTTTAACCACTGCCAAAGGTGATTCTAACATGTATTGACTCAGAGGTGTGTATACTTATTTAAATGAGATATTTCTGTATTTTATTTTCAAAACATGTTTTCACTTTTTCATTATTGGGCATTGTGAGTAGATGGGTGGGAAAATCTATTTATTCCATGTTGAATTCAAGCTGTAACATAACATAATGTGGAATAAGTCAAGGGGTAAGAATACTTTCTGAAGGCAGTGTACATGTATTAAAACATACATACGTGCAAACATACATACATACACACATACAATACTTACATACATACAATACATACAGTTAGCTAAACAGTCATGGTTTTATGCTTTTCTTTGTGACTCCTACAGCAGCTAGCCTGGCTCCGTCTTTGTGACTCCTACAGCAGCTAGCCTGGCTCCGTCTCAGAGACGGTACTTTCTCAGCAGCTCCGCCTGCCACATGTACTTCCTCTCCGGGAAGCGTTCAGGGATCTTGATCTTACGAAAGTCCTGGATGCACTTCTCCAGCTCCTCCTCAATGGTCATCTTCTCCTTAGCTGGCCTCTTCTTACAGGTGCTGGTGTCTCGGGAGCTAGTGGTGAGCGTGCGGAGGAGATCACTCTTCCTGCGCTGTTCTGACTGCTGCAGCATCTGCACTGGGCCCTTCTTCAGCGGCCGGTCCAGGGTCTGGACATGGGAGTGGGACTGCCGGTTGACTGGCCCACAGATGACGGTGCCCTGGGGTGAGCTGGCCTCTGACTGGCTCTCAGAGCTGGAGGTGGAGAGCTCGTTGAAGGAGGTGCCACTCTCGCCCTCTCCGTCACCCTTGTGGTTCTTGCAGCAGCAGTCACAGGGTGGGGAGGACCACCGAGAGGTGCCACCTGGAACACAGAGGGAAGAGACGGTGAGACAAGGTCTAGCAATAAAATACAACACAATAACAAGGTCAATTTGGCGCTGGCAGTATGCTGCTGTCACTACATATGGCAAACCTGTGAGCATTATATTTTATCTAAATTGAGTCACCTAAAACATGACTTGTCCTTGGACAAAGAAATGGACTCAAAACAAATAAACACACACCAAAGAAGTGAAGTAATCTCTGACACAGAGGAAGAGGAATAATAGACAAAGAAAGGTCACAGAACAATGTCCCTTCCTGAATGACATGGTTGCTTTACATAAGAATCAAAGATCCAGACAATAGTTGTTGAAGTTTTAGTCACAATAGGTGGGTCGGAAAGTATATAGACTGTTTATCTTGAATCTTCTTCAGATGTGTTTGAAGCAGACAGCACACTCACCAGCCCCAGACTCAACCATGCATTGGTAACTTCCTTTGACACTTGGCTATTGTTTGCATGCAACTTTGTGTTTGTGCTTCAATTGTTCCCCTAAAAATGTAACGCAAAGGAAGTGATGTTATGTAAGAAATTGCTGGTTGTATAGTAGAGCAGTGTTCTCAGCTGTAACGTTTAGGTAGCATATAAACCAAGCCTTATTTATGTTTCATGGTTACCTCTTAAATAATTCAATAAAGAGGGAGCTATTGCCTATGAATTTATTTCCAATTTAGCAAGAAGAAGACATCGCCTCTTGAAACACGTTTGCTTTGCACACATTTTCTTTTCATCAAGTTTAATCCAACAGTTTCCTTTTATGTACAGCACAGCATTTAACATAAATGAAAAGTATCTACTGGCAAGTATATAATTGAGCTTTTATTAATCTAAGCATCAACAGTGGTTTAAGTTTGTTTACTTACTAGCATGACGAGAATCTATTTATACATCCTACATGTATTCATTTTATACCCCAGTCTTTCCACAAGACCCACCATGAATCATTCACAGTAGGCTATAAATCTATATAGTAATTACGGTCATATAAATACGATATTATTTGCAGTCAGATTTCAGGGAGCTCTGATGTCGTTTCCCAACACTCACTGTCATCTAAGTATAACCAGTGCATAGCTGCACACAGTCGAGTGCTACCTCTGTGGAATAGGGCATGCCATCAAATCTTGTGACAGAAATGGAGCGAAACGCCCTCAGTCACAGCCACTCCGGCAGCCACACAAAAACTCCATGGCTGCCTGCCCTAAGGGCCCTGGTCGAAAGTAGTTCACTACATAGGGAATAGGGTGCCATTTGGCATGCAACCTGTAATTACCACTGACAGCACAACACATCTTCCCCTACTCACTGGAGGACTGTGAATACTAGGCTGACATCTGACATGAGGGTTGGGTTCTTTCTATTGTGTTTATGTGCCAGGGAGGGAAGGCAACAGACATCTCTTGTGTTTATGTGCCAGAGAGGGAAGAACACAGACACATCTTGTGTTTATGTGCCAGGGAGGGAAGGCAACAGACATATCTTGTGTTTATGTGCCAGGGAGGGAAGGCAACAGACATCTCTTGTGTTTATGTGCCAGGGAGGGAAGGCAACAGACATATCTTGTGTTTATGTGCCGGGGAGGGAAGGCAACAGATATCTCTTGTGTTTATGTGCCAGGGAGGGAAGAACACAGACATCTCTTGTGTTTATGTGCCAAAGAGGGAAGAACACAGACGTCTCTTGTCTTTATGTGCCAGAGAGGGAAGGCAACCAACCTGGACCCAGGGGTAAACGTAAATCCAGGACACTCCAATTAGTATGATACAGTATTCTAAGTTTTGTATGGTATGTATTCATTTGTGGATGTCCATCATCAATTTCGTTTGATAAACTCAGCAAAAAAAGAAACGTTCCTTTTTTAGGACCCTGTCTTTCAAAGATAATTCGTAAAAATCATAATTCGTAACTTCCCAGATCTCTTCATTGTAAAGGGTTTAAACACTGTTTCCCATGCTTGTTCAATGAACCATAAACAATTCATGAACATGCACCTGTGGAATGGTCGTTAAGACACTAACAGCTTACAGACGGTAGGCAATTAAGGTCATAGTTATGAAAACTTAGGACACTAAAGAGGCCTTTCTACTGACTTTGAAAAACACCCAAATAAAGGTGCCCAGGGTCCCTGCTCATTTGTGTGAATGTGCCTTAGGCATGCTGCCAGGAGGCATGAGGACTGCAGATGTGGCCAGGGCAATAAATTGCAATGTCCGTACTATGAGATGCCTAAGACAGCGCTACAGGGAGACAGGACGGACAGCCGTCCTCGCAGTGGCAGACCACGTCTAACAACACCTGCACAGGATCGGTACATCCGAACATCACACCTGCTGGACAGGTACAGGATGGCAACAACAACTGCCCGAGTTACACCAGGAACGCACAATTCCTCCATCAGTGCTCAGACTGTCCGCAACAGGCTGAGAGAGGCTGAACTGAGGGCTTGTAGGCCAGACAGGACTGGCAAAAAATGCTCTTCACTGACGAGTCGCGGTTTTGTCTCACCAGGGGTGATGGTGGGATTTGCGTTTATCGTCAAAGGAATGAGCGTTACACCGAGGCCTGTACTCTGGAGCGGGATCAATTTGGAGGTGGAGGGTCCGTTATGGTCTGGGGCGGTGTGTCACAGCATCATCGGACTGAGCTTGTTGTCATTGCAGGCAATCTCAATGCTGTGCGTTACAAGGCAGACTCCTCATATGGTACCCTTCCTGCAGGCTCATCCTGACATGACCCTCCAGCATGACAATACCACCAGCCATTCTGCTCGTGCTATGTGTGATTTCCTGCAAGACAGGTATGCCAGTGTTCTACCATGGCCAGCGAAGAGCCCAGATCTCAATCCCATTGAGCACGTCTGGGACCTGTTGGATCGGAGGGTGAGGGCTAGGGCCATTCCCCCCAGAAATGTCCGGGAACTTGCAGGTGCCTTGGTGGAAGAGTGGGGTAACATCTCACAGCAAGAACTGGCAAATCTGGTGCAGTCCATGAGGAGGAGATGCACTGCAGTACTTAATGCAGCTGGTGGCCACACCAGATACTGACTGTTTCTTTTGATTTTGAACCCCCCTTTGTTCAGGGACATATTATTCCATTTCTGTTAGTCACATGTCTGTGAAACTTGTTCAGTTTATGTCTCAGTTGTTGAATCTTGTTATGTTCATACAAATATTTACACATGTTAAGTTTGCTGAAAATAAACACAGTTGACAGTGAAAGGATGTTTCATATGGTATGTAAAAAAAATGGTAATTTGTACAATGTGTTACGAATTGAAATTCGTACAATATCTTACAAATTTGCAGAACGTATGATATGTTACAAATTCCAATTTGTTGTGGCTAACATTACCTAGGTGGCTAATACTAACTTTAGCTAGGTGGCTAACGTTAGCTAGGCTAGGGGTTAGGGGTTTAAGGTTAGGGTTAGGGGAAGGGTTAGCTAACATGCTAAGTAGCTGCAAAGTAGCTAATAAGTAGAAAGTAGTTACAAAGTTGCTAATTAAGTCAAATGCTAAAGTTGTCTGTGATGAGATTGGAACAAGCCGAACCATCCTACTTTAGTTTTTGTCTTAAGTAACTTTGTACAAATCTGTCGTTCTGCCCCTGAACAGGCAGTTAACCCACTGTTCCTAGGCCGTCATTGAAAATAAGAATTTGTTCTTAACTGACTTGCCTAGTTAAATAAAGGTAAAAAAAAAATGTAACCATACACAAACGTATAAACGTAACATATCATTTAGTGTCCTGGATTTACATTTGCTATGTCTATGAGACTAATTGTGTCACTCAGCATGCATAGGGACTTTTGATCGATGAGCTGGTGCCTCAAAATTGGTGTTGAGAAAAATGGGCCCTGGCTATACAGAACGGCTAAATCTGCCACTAGTCAATTTTCATGTCCAAATAAAATTAACAGCTACACCAAAACAGTGTTGGAAAATGTTGCCTGTTAGACTTGGTCAGGGTTGGGTAGGTTACTTTCTAAGTGTGATCCATTACAGTTACTAGTTCTCTGTCCAAAATTGTAATCAGCCACGTAACTTTTGGATTACCCAAATTCAGTAACATAAACTGATTACATTCCGTTATTTTTAGATTACTTTCCCCTTAAGAGGCATGACAAGAAAACAAAAATGTATGTTACCAAATTAATGACATCTATTGCAGGATAAATCAATGTTAAAGTTAACAAATCTGGCCATATATGGATGTTAAATTTTGCTTTAGGGGTTGGTTATGTAGGCTTCTTCTAACCCATCGCTTTCTACTACATATAATAATATGATTAAATTATATATTTACATTAAAAACCAAAGTCTATCAGAATTCCAGTCATTCCAATAAATGTTTTACCCCTTGATCTTCAATAATAGGACTTGGAAATATGTGAGTATAGATTAGCCAAATTGTTTTACCTGAGCCCAAAACTAAGGACTTATTAGCCAGCCCTACTCTGTTGTTTATGATTTTGTTGTCATGGAGGACTGATTGGGCTCACTGACTCCAGTTGAAAATAAATGCTGCGCTTATGGAATGGCATGCTTTCAGCACTACTGAAATGTGCTATTTTTTATTTATTTATTTATTTATTTATTCACCTTTATTTAACCAGGTAGGCTAGTTGAGAACAAGTTCTCATTTGCAACTGCTACCTGGCCAAAATAAAGCATAGCAGTGTGAACAGACAACAACACAACACACATGGAGTAAACAATAAACAATAAACAAGTCAATAACATAGTAGAAAAAAAAATATCTATATACATTGTGTGCAAAAGGCATGAGGAGGTAGGCAATAAATTGGCCATAGGAGTAAATATTTACAATTTAGCAGATTAACACTGGAGTGATAAATGATCAGATGATCATGTGCACGTAGAGATACTGGTGTGAAAAAGAGCAGAAAAGTAAATAAAATAAAAACAGTATGGGGATGAGGTAGGTAAATTGGGTGGGCTATTTACAGATGGACTACGTACAGCTGCAGCGATCGGTTAGCTGCTCAGATAGCAGATGTTTAAAGTTTTTGAGGGAGATAAAAGTCTCCAACTTCGTGGCCATCGTGACCAGTGAACTGAGATAAGGCGGAGCTTTACCTAGCATAGACTTGTAGATGACCTGGAGCCAGTGGGTCTGGCGACGAACATGTAGCGAGGGCCAGCCGACTAGAGCATACAGGTCGCAGTGGTGGGTGGTATAAGGTGCTTTAGTGACAAAACGGATGGCACTGTGATAAACTGCATCCAGTTTGCTGAGTAGAGTATTGGAAGCTATTTTGTAGATGACATCGCCGAAATCGAGGATCGGTAGGATAGTCAGTTTTACGAGGGTAAGTTTTGCGGCATGAGTGAAGGAGGCTTTGTTGTGAAATAGAAAGCCGACTCTAGATTTGATTTTGGATTGGAGATGTTTGATATGAGTCTGGAAGGAGAGTTTGCAGTCTAGCCAGATACCTAGGTACTTATAGATGTCCACATATTCTAGGTCGGAACCATCCAGGGTGGTGATGCTAGCCAGGCGTGCGGGTGCAGGTAGCGAATGGTTGAAAAGCATGCATTTGGTGGTACTTGTTACTTATTTACTTGTGAAAATGAATGCCACATGCTGCATTTGCTATAGGCCTATTGTTGACTTTTTTGTTGGTGACACTGATATCTTGATAATATGCAGCTGTATAAAGGGCAAATCCATTGATGAAACAATAACAACATGGTTGCCCCTCCTCTGTTTAGGTAAAAAGCTGAGGGATGGACTTGGAGAAACGTATCCACTCTCAGATGAATAGACAGAGCTATGGATGCAAGGACTAACCATCCATGATATAACAAGTATTGTTTTAACCATGTTATGAGGGTATACAGCGTTTGTTTACATTTACAATGTTTACAAACATTGGAGAAAGACAAGCTTATATTTTGGGTTCTCATGGAGTGTGACAGTTTAACCCACGAGGCATTTATGAGTTACATTCTGGATATGTAAAATTTATAAGTTCAAAACTGGATGTAGCAACTACAGATTGTCCCTTTAAGTCTATGAAAAGTGTGTGAGTTTGAGCATGTGTCCATTAGGCCTATAGATTGTTTTTATCAGCATCAATTATATTGAGCAATAAAAGCCCCACTGTTATTCCATAATGTCCTTTTAGTGTAAGAGCTGTTTGATGGGATGGAATTTTGGCCTAACATCATCAGGCAGTAATTTTTTACTATTTTTGTTTCTAGTTGACCATTTTGAAAACAATCACAGTAAGGTACTTAATTGTTACACAGAAATGATTTGATATTGAGATCAAATTGGCTGCATTGGACCTTTAACAATGGTTGTGAGTGACAACCTGAGATAGAAATATTACAGACATGACATGACAATGAACTCTACTTCTCTACACTGAAACGGTCAAGAGATTACATTGAAGATGTTTCCGCTCATCACAAGAGGCTAGTAGAAAACATATTAGTGACTCGGGCTCTGACAGCTCTATTCACATCATAAAGCACTGGATCAGTGCAGATGAAGGGGAGGAGACAGGTTAAAAAAGTTTTTGTTAAGCCTTGAGACAATTGAGACATGAATTGTGTATGTGTGCCATTCAGAACGTGAATAGGCAAAACAAAATATTTAAGTGCCTTTGTATGGTACTGGTACAGTATGGTACTGTAGTAGGTGCCAGGCACACCGGTTTGACGGTGTCAAGAACTGCAACGCTGCTGGGTTTTTCACGTTCAATACTTTCCTGTGTGTATCAAGAATGGTCCACCACCCAAAGGACATCTAGCCAACTTGACAAAACTGTGGGAAGCATTGGAGTCAACGTGGGCCAGCATCCCTGTGGAACATTTTCTACACCTTGTAGAGTCCTTGCCCTGATAAACTGAGGCTGTTCAGAGGGCAACTTAATAGGAAAGTGTTCCTAATGTTTTGTACACTCAATGTATAAGCTAGTCAGCAACATATACTGTATGCCGTGGGGGATGGGAGGATGGGTTGTTACATGAGACGTGGGCCAGAGTCTCTCTCTCTGTGTCAATCCATACCTCCCATGTTGTAAGCCACGCCTGTGGCTGGCATCTCTCTTTCCCCTGTTAAATTCACCACACCATCACCTGCCCAGGCAGGGGTAGAACATGCTATGTTCAGATCCCTGCTTGGTCCAAGGCTGTGGGGCTGTGGGAATAGAGACTGTGGAGCTGTGGGAATAGAGGCTGTGGGGCTGTGAGAATAGAGGCTGTGGGGCTGTGGGAATAGAGGTTGTGGGGCTTTGGGAATAGAGGCTGTGGGCTGGGGGGTAGAGGCTGTGGGGCTGTGGGAATAGAGGTTGTGGGGCTTTGGGAATAGAGGCTGTGGGCTGGGGGTAGAGGCTGTGTAGCTGTGGGAATAGAGGCTGTGGAGTTGTGGGGAATAGAGGCAGTGGGGCTGTGGGAATAGAGGGTGCGGAGCTGTGGGAATAGAGGCTGTGGAGCTGTGTAGCTGTGGGAATAGAGGGTGTGGAGCTGTGGGAATAGAGGGTGCGGAGCTGTGGGAATAGAGTCAGTGGGGCTGTGAGACTGTGGGAATAGAGGATGTGGGGCTGTGGGAATAGAGGGTGTGGAGCTGTGGGAATAGAGGCCGTGGAGCTGTGGGAATAGAGGGTGCGGAGCTGTGGGAATAGAGGCTGTGGGCTGTGGGGATAGAGGCTGTGGAGCTGTGGAGCTGTGGGAATAGAGGCTGTGGAGTTGTGGAAATAGAGGCAGTGGGGCTGTGAGACTGTGAGAATAGAGGATGTGGGGCTGTGGGAATAGAGTCTGTGGAGCTGTGGGAATAGAGGCCATGGAGCTGTGGGACTGTGGGAATAGAGGGTGTGGAGCTGTGGGGGTGTGGGAATAGAGGATGTGGTGGGAGCTGGTTCATGTAATCTCCTGTACTCTCTCTGACTAGAAGCTGTGGAGCTGTGGGGCTGTGGGAATAGAGGCTGTGGTGCTGTGGGAATAGAGGCTGTGGGGCTGTGGGAGTAGAGGCTGTGGAGCTGTGGGGCTTTGGGAATAGAGGATGTGGGCCTGTGGGGCTGTTGGAATAGAGGCTGTGGTGGGAGCTGGTTCATGTGATCTGTGTTCTCTCTGACTCTGGTACGGGAGGTCTGAGGCTGTCGTTGTCCATCCCCAGCCCACATGCTCCCTCCCTCTCTAACAGACTTCCTATGCCCTGAGCTATTGATCTCAGATCTCAGAGGGGACCTCTGCCGTCTCAGTTATCAGAGCCCACAAAGGGAGCTGCCTCACCTCCTCAGACAGCCACCTCCCTCCTCCTCCTCCCCCTCCATCACACAGCTCTCCTCCCTGCATGGCACTAAGCGTCCCTATCAATCTGCCTGCTCCTCCAGCATGCCTACCCGCGCTGCTCTGCTCTGTGTGCCACGCATCTTTCTCCCCTCTGTCTCTCCATCCACCCATCCATCTTCAGGCCCCTCTGTCTCTCCGTCCACCCATCCATCTATCTCCTCTCTGTCTCTCCGTCCACCCATCCATCTATCTCCTCTGTCTCTCCGTCCACCCATCCATCTATCTCCCCTCTGTCTCTCTGTCCACCCATCCATCTTCAGGCCCCTCTGTCTCTCCGTCCACCCATCCATCTATCTCCCCTCTGTCTCTCCGTCCACCGATCCATCTCTCTCCCCTCTGTCTCTCTGTCCACCCATCCATCTTCAGGCCCCTCTGTCTCTCCGTCCACCCATCCATCTATCTCCCCTCTGTCTCTCTGTCCACCGATCCATCTCTCTCCCTCTGTCTCTCCATCCACCCATCCATCTATCTCCCCTCTGTCTCTCCATCCACCCATCCATCTTCAGGCCCCTCTGTCTCTCTGTCCACCCATCCATCTATCTCCCCTCTGTCTCTCCGTCCACCCATCCATCTCTCTCCCCTCTGTCTCTCCATCCACCCATCCATCTATCTCCCCTCTGTCTCTCCATCCACCCATCCATCTCTCTCCCCTCTGTCTCTCCATCCACCCATCCATCTCTCTCCCCTCTGTCTCTCCATCCACTCATCCATCTTCAGGCCGCTCTCCAACCATATCAGTTAATCAGCGGCTCGGTGGTGGTGTGCAGACAATTGCCCCCTGATTGATTTCTGTCATAAAGCGCCAGGGTATTCACGGAAGAGAAATCATCTCTGTTGAACAAAAGCAAATAACCCCTCTCATTGTAATTTGTTTCAGTTTGGCACGGCAAAGCGACTGACATGCATATTTCTAATAGGCTAAGACAATGTATTCCTTGTTAGAAATAGTGGGTGAGGCTAGATTTGCAGAGTAAAGGCAGGACAGATGTAGGATCTTAATTTGAGCCAGTTTGCTACAGCAGGAAAATAATCCTGCAGCAGCATGAAATGTGAATTATTATGTGGATTATAATTCATGGACACAGGGATGCTGGCCCATGTTGTCTCCAATGTATCCTACAGTTGTGTCAAGTTGGCTGGATGTTCATTGGATGGTGGACCATTCTTGATACACACGGGAAACTGTTGAGTGTGAAAACCCCAGCAGCATTGCAGTTATTGACACACTCAAACCGGTGAGCCTGGCACCAACTACTGTAGGGCAGCCTAGCCCCAGAAGGAACTCTTCTTATCAACTGTATGAAAGAATTTCATTGTGTTGTCTTGGGAATTCAGCCTTCTCTGTGTTGATCTTGCCAAACCCCATTGTTACACCTCTGAGAAGCATAGGTTACATCCTGTAGGTCTGATATCTGATTGGAGGTTAACTTTACATGTACAGTAATATTATTGGTCAACAACTCAGGTTTTGAATCCAAGTAAGTCAGATGCATATTAAAGGGTTTAAGATTCATTGTTCTTTCTCTTATGTGTTCCTGTCCTGCTGTGGTGAGATACTCTCTTTCCTTCTCCACCACATGCACTTCTGGGGCGTGGCCTTTCAGGCTATGGTTTCAATTCAATTCAAAGGGCTTCATTGGCATGGGAAGCATATGTATACCATGCCAAAGCAAGTAAAATAGATAATAAACAAAAAGTTAAATAAACAATACAAAATTAACAGTAAACATTACACTCACAAAAGTTCCAAAAGAATAAAGACATTTCCAATGTCATATTATGTTTATATACAGTGTTGCAACAATGTGCAAATAGTTAAAGTACATATGGGAAAATAAATACACATAAATATGGGTTGTATTTACAATGGTGTTTCTTTATCACTGGTTGCCCTTTTCTTGAGGCAACAGGTCACAAATCTTGCTGCTGTGATGGCACACTGTGGTATTTCACCCAAGAGGTATTTGAGTTGATTTTTAAAAATTCTTTGAGGGTCTGTGTAATCTGAGAGAAATATGTGTCTCTAATATGGTCATACATTTGGCAGGAGGTTAGGAAGTGCAGCTCAGTTTCCACCTCATTTTGTGGGCAGTGTGCACATAGCCTGTCTTCTCTTGAGAGCCATGTCTGCCTGCGGCGGCTTCTCTCAATAGAAAAGCTATGCTCACTGAGTCTGTACATAGTCAAAGCTTTCCTTAATTTTGGGTCAGTCACAGTGGTCAGGTATTCTGCCAATGTGTACTCTCTGTTTAGGGGCGAATAGCATTCCAGTTTGCTCTGCTTTTGGTAAAGTAATTATCTTTTTGTTTTCTTGGTTGGTCTAATTGTGTTGCTGTTCTGGCTCTGTGGAGTCTGTTTGTGTTTGTGAACAGAGCCCCAGGACCAGCTTGCTTAGGGGACTCTTGTCTGGGATAATCTCTCTGTAGGTGACAGCTTTGTTACGGAAGGTTTGGGAATCGCTTCCTTTTAGGTAGTTGTTGAACTTAACAGCTCTTTTCTGGATTTTGATCATTAGCAAGTATCGGGCTAATTCTGCTCTGCATGCATTATTTGGTGTTTTTCTGCATGCAGAGTCACAATTTGGTGTTTGTCCATTTTGTGAATCCTTGGTTGGTGAGTGGACCCCAGACCTCACAGCCATAAGGGGCAATGGGTTCTATAACTGATTCAAGTATTTTTAGCCAGATGCTAATTGGTATGTTGAATTTTCTGTTCCTTTTGATGGTGTAGAAGGCCCTTCTTGCCTTGTCTCTCAGATCGTTCACAGCTTTGTGGTGCTGATGTTTAGGTTGAAGTAGGCATATTTTTTTTGTGTGCTCTAGGGCAACGGTGTCTAGATGGAATTTGTATTTGTGGTCCTGACAACTCTGACCTTTTTTGGAACACCATTATTTTTGTCTTACTGAGATTTACTGTCAGGGCCCAGGTCTTACAGAATCTGTGCAGAAGATATAGGTGCTGCTGTAGGCCCTCCTTGGTTGGGGACAGAAGCACCAGATCATCAACAAACAGTAGACATATGACTTCAGATTCTAGTAGGGTGAGGCCAGGCGCTGCAGACTGTTCTAGTGCCCTTGCCAATTATTTTATATATATGTTGAAGAGGGTGGGGCTCAGCTGCATCCCCACCCCACAGCCCTGTGGTAAAAATAAATGTGTGTTTTCTTTTGTTCAATTTTAACTGCACAATTGTTGTTTGTGTACACCACTTTTAATCAATTTGTATAGAAGACCCTCATGCCAAATTGAGTCAGAGGATTTTTTTTAAATACACAAAGCATGAGAAGACTTTGCCTTTGTTTTGGTTTGTTTGTTTGTTTGTCAATTAGGGTGTGCAGGGTGAATACGTGGTCTGATGTATGGTAAAAAGCTCAGTTGACATTTGCTCAGTACATTGTATTCACTGAAGAAATGTACGAGTCTGCTGTTAATGATAATGCAGAGGATTTTCCCAAGGTTGCTGTTAAAGCATATCCCACAGAAGTTATTGGGGTGAAATTTGTCTCCACTTTTGTGGATTGGGGTGATCAATCCTTGGTTCCAAATATCGGGAAAGATGCCAGAGCTGAGGATGATGTTAAAGAGTTTAAGTATAGCCAATTGGAATTTGTGGTCTGTATATTTTATCATTTCATTGAGGATACCATCAACACCACAGGCCTTTTGGGGTTTGTATTTTCTCCTGTAGTTCATTTAATGAAATTGGAGAATCTAGTGGGTTCTGGTAGTCTTTAATAGCTAATTCTAAGATGTGTTATTGATAATGTAAATGTTTTTGCTGTTTGTTCTTTGTTATAGAGCCAAAAAGATGAGAGAAGTAGTTTATCCATACATCTCTCTCTCTCTCTGACCATGCCGAGAATAATGCTTTGTAATGCCCGTTAATGCTTTGTAACTTAAGTTTATGCCTTGTATGTGAATCCATTCATTTACAAAGTCATTAAATACACTTGGATAAATTATATTCTCCTACATTTCTTATTTGCCTATTACTGTAACTCAACTATAGTGTTCTATTACTGTAACTCAACTATAGTGTTCTATTACTGTAACTCAATTATAGTGTTCTATTACTGTAACTCAACTATAGTGTTCTATTACTGTAACTCAACTATAGTGTTATATTACTGTAACTCAACTATAATGTTCTATTACTGTAACTCTACTATAGTGTTCTATTACTGTAACTCTACTATAATGCTCTATTACTGTAACTCAATTATAGTGTTCTATTACTGTAACTCAACTATAGTGTTATATTACTGTAACTCAACTATAGTGTTCTATTACTGTAATTCAACTATAGTGTTCTATTACTGTAACTCAACTATAGTGTTATATTACTGTAACTCAATTATAGTGTTCTATTACTGTAACTCAACTATAGTGTTCTATTACTGTAATTCAACTATAGTGTTCTATTACTGTAACTCAACTATAGTGTTATATTACTGTAACTCAACTATAGTGTTATATTACTGTAACTCAACTATAGTGTTCTATTACTGTAATTCAACTATAGTGTTCTATTACTGTAACTCAATTATAGTGTTCTATTACTGTAACTCAACTATAGTGTTCTATTACTGTAATTCAACTATAGTGTTCTATTACTGTAACTCAATTATAGTGTTATATTACTGTAACTCAACTATAGTGTTCTATTACTGTAATTCAACTATAGAGTTCTATTACTGTAACTCAATTATAGTGTTCTATTACTGTAACTCAACTATAGTGTTCTATTACTGTAACTCAACTATAGTGTTATATTACTGTAACTCAACTATAATGTTATATTACTGTAACTCAACTATAATGTTCTATTACTGTAACTCTACTATAATGCTCTATTACTGTAACTCAATTATAGTGTTCTATTACTGTAATTATAGTGTTATATTACTGTAACTCAACTATAGTGTTATATTACTGTAACTCAACTATAATGTTCTATTACTGTAACTCTACTATAATGTTATATTACTGTAACTCTACTATAGTGTTCTATTACTGTAACTCTACTATAGTGTTCTATTACTGTAACTCAACTATCGTGTTCTATTACTGTAACTCTACTGTAGTGTTCTATTACTGTAACTCAGCCATAGTGTTCTATTACTGTAATTATAGTGTTATATTACTGTAACTCAACTATAGTGTTCTATTACTGTAACTCAACTATAGTGTTCTATTACTGTAACTCAACTATAGTGTTCTATTACTGTAACTCTACTGTAGTGTTCTATTACTTAAACTCAATTATAGTGTTCTATTACTGTAATTATAGTGTTATATTACTGTAACTCAACTATAGTGTTATATTACTGTAACTCAATTATAGTGTTCTATTACTGTAATTATAGTGTTATATTACTGTAACTCAACTATAGTGTTATATTACTGTAACTCAACTATAGTGTTCTATTACTGTAACTAATGTTCTATTACTGTAACTCAACTATAGTGTTCTATTACTGTAACTATAGTGTTCTATTACTGTAACTAATGTTCTATTACTGTAACTCAACTATAGTGTTATATTACTGTAACTCAACTATAGTGTTCTATTACTGTAACTATAGTGTTCTATTACTGTAACTAATGTTCTATTACTGTAACTCAACTATAGTGTTATATTACTGTAACTATAGTGTTCTATTACTGTAACTCAACCATAGTGTTCTATTACTGTAACTATAGTGTTCTATTACTGTAACTGAACTATAGTGTTCTATTACTGTAACTGAACTATAGTGTTCTATTACTATAACTCTACTATAGTGTTAAATTACTGTAACTCTACTATAGTGTTAAATTACTGGAACTCTACTATAGAGTTATATTACTGTAACTATAGTGTTCTATTACTGTAACTCAACTATAGTGTTATATTACTGTAACTCAGCCATAGTGTTCTATTAGTGTAACTATAGTGTTATATTACTGTAACTATAGTGTTCTATTAATGTAATTCAACTATAGTGTTCTATTACTGTAACTCTACTATAGTGTTCTATTACTGTAACTCTACTATAGTGTTCTATTACTGTAACTATAGTGTTCTATTACTGTAACTCAACCATAGTGTTCTATTACTGTAACTATAGTGTTATATTACTGTAACTCAACCATAGTGTCCTATTACTGTAACTATAGTGTTCTATTACTGGACCTATAGTGTTCTATTACTGCAACTCAACTATAGTGTTATAGTACTGTAACTCAACCATAGTGTTCTATTACTGTAACTATAGTGTTATATTACTGTAACTCTGCTATAGTGTTGTATTACTGTAACTATAGTGTTATATTACTGTAACTCTACTATAGTGTTCTATTACTGTAACTATAGTGTTCTATTACTGTAACTCAACTATAGTGTTCTATTACTGTAACTCTACTATAGTGTTCTATTACTGTAACAATAGTGTTCTATTACTGTAACTCTACTATAGTGTTCTATTACTGTAACTATAGTGTTCTATTACTGTAACTATAGTGTTCTATTACTGTAACTCTACTATATTGTTCTATTACTGTAACTCTACTATAGTGTTCTATTACTGTAACTATAGTGTTCTATTACTGTAACTATAGTGTTCTATTACTGTAACTATAGTGTTCTATTACTGTAACTCTACTATAGTGTTCTATTACTGTAACTCTACTATAGTGTTCTATTACTGTAACTATAGTGTTCTATTACAGTAACTCAACTATAGTGTTATATTACTGTAACTCTACTATATTGTTCTATTACTGTAACTATAGTGTTCTATTACAGTAACTCAACTATAGTGTTATATTACTGTAACTCTACTATAGTGTTCTATTACTGTAACTCTACTATAGTGTTCTTTTACTGTAACTATAGTGTTCTATTACAGTAACTCAACTATAGTGTTATATTACTGTAACTCTACTATAGTGTTCTATTACTGTAACTATAGTGTTCTATTACAGTAACTCAACTATAGTGTTATATTACTGTAACTCTACTATAGTGTTCTATTACTGTAACTATAGTGTTCTATTACTGTAACTCAACTATAGTCTTAATATTCCTATTTATCCTATGGAGTCAGATAAAGATAATTCATTTAATTCAAAAAGATAATTAAAGATCTTGAATTAAAGATAATTCATTCACTAGTAATTTCTCAACTATAGAAACTCTTATATTACTGTAGCAGTCTATAGTGGTTAAACTGTAGCATAGTTTTCATTGCTTTGGCACAAAATGCTTCTTTCTGTAACTCTACTTATTTTCTCACTCAGTAACACAACCACCACCAAAAACTATACAGTGCCAATTTGCACATGTTTACATTCTCTTTTCAAAACTGTTAAATTAAACATAACACACATTTAATATTACTGTAATTTACTATAGTTTCTATTACTGTAATTTAAATAGTGTTCAAATCTACAGTGAAATACTATCCAAACAATTAGACCAACCACAGCTGATTCCCATTGTAGCTGAACACCTACCCAGGTGTTTGTCTTTCAATTTCATTATCATCTATACAAAAGAGGACATTTTAGGAATAATTCTGTACTGTAATGTAAACATGGACCCAGCCAGAGATAGAGAAGTGACTGACAGAGGAAGAAGAGTGGCTGGGAGAGGGAGAGGAGTATGTATATGCATGGTGGAAGAAGACTGAGAGGAAGATCAAGAGCTGTAGTCTCAGATGAGACTAGGGCTACTATAATTGATCATGTAATAAATCATGGTCTATCAATGAGAGAGGCTGGTCTGAGAGTGCAGCCAAATCTGCAACACCCAACAGTGGCATCTATTGTGAGAAATTTCAGTCAAAACAACAGGTAAGATGTGCATTCTGCAAGGGCATCTGACTGAACTGCTCATTACAGAAGTAAATTGAGCAAAGCCTCCAAACCCACTTGTGTGTAATTTTTTTGGTATTTCTGTTTAGGACCCAACTGTTACCTCCCACAGGTGGGAGAGGTAGGATTTTCATTGCTGTGCAGGAAACTGCAATCTTTGATATGGTCATCAGAAACAATGGCCTAAAACTCACAGAGATTTGGGACAGAGTGTTGGCAGACAACATTACATTTGGAAATATTCACAATGTAAGCATAACAGCTATTTCTAGAGTCCTGAAACAACATCAAGTCAGGATGAAGCAGTTGTACACTGTCCCCTTTGAGAGGAACTCTGAACGAGTCAAGCAACTCAGGAACCAATATGTCCGGGTAAGATGACAGAACTATAAAATACAGAACTGGTTTTGAACAAAACCAAACAGGGCAGAGGCACACAATGGCATGTTTTAGGTATAATGTAAACTACTGTAATAGCCTAACTCTTATGTTGCCTTGTGGATTTATTTTAGAGAGTCATGGAGATTGAAGCCAGGCGAACACACCACATATTCATCTTTGTGGATGAGGCTGGTTTCAACTTGGCCAAAACACGGCGGCGAGGAAGGAATGTGATTGGGAAAAGAGCCACAGTGGATGTCCCGGGCCAGAGGGGTGCCAACATCACAATGTCTGCTGCAATATCCTCTGATGGATTGCTGTTACACAAATCGCTAATTGGGCCATACAACACCGAGCATCTCATTTCATTCCTGGATAACCTCTATGGAAAGTTGTGACAGGTGAGGAAAGGGTTGTAGTGAGGCGAAATCAGCCAACGTTTGTAATTGTATGGGACAATGTGGCATTTCACCAGTCCCGTGCAGTCACAGAGTGGTTTGCAGCCCATCCCAGGATGGTGTCACTTTTCCTCCCACCTTACTCTCCATTCCTCAACCCCATAGAGGAATTATTTTCATCCCACCTTACTCTCCATTCCTCAACCCCATAGGGAAATTATTTTCCTCATGTAGGGGGAACGTTTATGACCACCATCCACATGATCAAATGTCCCTCCTGGACACAATGAATGCTGGATTCCTGGACATATCTGATGAAGATTGCCAGGGATGGACCAGGCATGCCAAAATATTCTTTCCTAGGTGTATTGTCCAAGATGACATAAGATGTGATGTGGATGAGAACCTGTGGCCAAATGCAGAAGACAGGGTTGACTAGCATTGCTACTGTATCTGTATCGGTAGATAGTGTATATACAAATTGTTGTATTTTGGAATCACTCAATGCCATTAAATGACATAAAACATGTTGAAGCATATTGCATCATGTCTGATTCATTCCTGTAACACATACTGCAGTCAATTCTAAACCGTAGAGAGGTGTCATTCTTGTTTTGTAAAGACATTTGACAAAACAAAACATTGTGTAATGCTACCTGTTGTTAGTGTTTTTTAGGTCATTGTTTTATTAGTGACAAAGTATGCTTGTTGGGTGACAACCTTTGCTAGTGTTATGGAAGAATGAGTTGATTTGAGACATGTATGAAGTGTTTTAGTAGTTTTAGTGCATTTTGGATATGTAATTAACTGCTGTGCCAAGCTGAAAGTTGGTTAGGAGAACTGTGCGAAGAGTTTTGAAAAAGTGACCTACAGTATGTGTTGAGAAACGGGTCCTAGCGATTGTAAAAAATAACTGTAATGGGCTAATTGCTTATTCTTATTACGAGTCACATGTGAGGTTTTTATAATATCATACATTATAAATATTATGCCCACTACACTATCATATCCCGTTCAAAAGGCACTTAGATATTTTGTATTGCCCATTCACCCCTTGTCTCAAGACTTAAAAATCCTTCTTTAACCTGTATCCTCCCCTTCATCTACACTGATTTGACGTGGATTTAAGAAGTGACATCAACAAGGGATCATAGCTTTCACCTGGATTCACCTGGTCAGTCTGTGTCATGGAAAGAGCAGGTGTTCCTAATGTTTTGTCCACTCCGTGTAGATTAAACTATATGGAACATCTTGAATGATGCCTTTGACTGCATGGGGTCTTCAAACTGCAATCGTTTTAGCTGTTTTGTGTGTGTGTGTGTGTGTGTGTGTGTGTGTGTGTGTATGTGTGTGTGTGTGTGTTTCCCTCTACTCCCTTGTGAAAATGTCTTGTTTCTTTAATTTAGCAGGGTGTTATATATCTGGGCTAAAAGTGACACTACTTGGTGACAGGTCTCAGCAAGACACTTTTCACATCCCATTTGTTCAGCAGTGTGTGTAACAGTGTGTGTAGCAGTGTGTGTAGCAGTGTGTGTAGCAGTGTGTGTAACAGTGTGTGTAGCGGTGTCTGTAGCAGTGTGTGTAACAGTGTGTGTAGCAGTGTGTGTAACAGTGTGTGTAGCAGTGTCTGTAGTAGTGTGTGTAGCAGTGTCTGTAGCAGTGTGTGTAACCGTGTGTGTAACAGTGTCTGTAACAGTGTGTGTAGCAGTGTCTGTAACAGTGTGTGTAGCAGTGTCTGTAGCAGTGTGTGTAGCAGTGTCTGTAGTAGTGTGTAGCAGTGTAGCAGTGTCTGTAGCAGTGTGTGTAGCAGTGTCTGTAGTAGTGTGTGTAGCAGTGTCTGTAGCAGTGTCTGTAACAGTGTGTGTAGCAGTGCAGTGTGTGTCTGTAGCAGTGTCTGTAGTAGTGTGTGTAGTAGTGTGTGTAGCAGTGTGTGTAGCAGTGTGTGTAGCAGTGTCTGTAGTAGTGTGTGCAGTAGTGTGTGTAGCAGTGTGTGTAGCAGTGTGTGTAGCAGTGTCTGTAACAGTGTGTGTAGCAGTGTGTGTAGCAGTGTGTGTAGTAGTGTGTGTAGCAGTGTGTGTAGTAGTGTGTGTAGCAGTGTGTGTAGCAGTGTCTGTAGTAGTGTGTGTAGTAGTGTGTGTAGCAGTGTGTGTAGCAGTGTGTGTAGCAGCCCCATATGCAGGGCCTCTGCTGGGCCTGCTGTGCTCTCCTCTTCATTAAGCTTTTCTTTTAATTAGGGACATCTATTTCCAGGCCATTGAAAAATGGCCTTTTTAAGTTTAGCTTTCAGACTCCTAACCTCGTTTCCAGTGACCAAGTCTACATAAATGAATGGGACCAATTAGTGATAAAGATCATAGTGCCGAACCACAAAGTCTTTAAACACAGAGTTGTAGGGACCACAGGTCACACTCCTTGGAGCAGGACCTGATATTCTGTCTGTGTTTAGCGTTCTCTTACAAGGCCTCTGACCAGACCTCTCTCACCTTCTCCCAAATAAACTTTCATCCTTAGAGAGACTATATCACTAACTATATAATCAAGTACTGGCATGCTCCACTCTATAATTCATAATCAAGTATTTGCATGCAGGGTTTTTGTATACTCCATTTTACTTTACTACATTTGACACACATTTAGCATATAAGCAGCATTTTGCCTTGGCATTGCAAAAGCAATGCAAACTCTATCTAAGAGTATGTAGAACTGAAATGTCCCACTATAAAGCTCTGTAGACATCAGACCACTTCAATATGGAAATGTATCAAAAGAGTTCCGACTGCTGCCAACGCTGTTTCCACGTCATTTCAACAACAAAGAATGATATGTGATGACGTTGAATCAATGTTGAAAACGGATCGGATTTTTTAAAAGTCATCAACATAAGGGAATTTTGTATTTTTTTCCACCCCACTTTTAACCTAAATTCAATGACGCTCTGAAATGTTTTATTGATTTAACATTTTCAATTCACGTTAGTTGACAACTCAACTAAATGTCAATCAAAACTAGACATTGAACTGCCGTAAGTGGCCAGTGGGCTGTCTCGTACTATGATAGAGAAGGATCTTGTTCTTGTTCAGTTTTGGGTTTGAGCTAAATATAGTCTCGTCTCGGCCACAGAGGACCGTCTGCGTTAGTCTTTAAAATTACAAAGCTGCATCGATGACAGTGTAAAATCAAAACATTTCATATGAGAAAGACCCGGTAGGATATCTTACTAGTCACATCTTGTTTTCACATTGTACTACAAATTCTACAATAACCACTACTAGTATGAATACGGACATTCCCAAACTACAGTATGCAATGGGTGTTTTGCATGTCAATTACAAATCTTCCAGTTTTTTGATAGGATGTAATGTGATGACTGTTAGTCCCACAAACTGATTCTACTGCAGCCGTAGACTGAATACTGTTACAGTGTAGGCAGACAAACACTCTCCAACACACTGGCCTCTGATTAATTATGAACTGATGATGTCTATATAAACATCCCATCAGCGGCGGTTCTAGCTTGTATGGCTCCCTCTACAAATAGAAGTAACAAAGACAAATATAAACAAATTTGTGTTGATTTGGCTCTCGAGCATCAATACATTACCCATCCCCCAACACGGTCAACCAAGAGTCAAGACTAAACCAATTCACCTTGGTGGTGTGACGGCTGGTTGTATATTATTCTTAAAGATTTCACACAAACCAGAAAAAAATGCAACATGTCTGTGAAACTATATATTCACAGTATTATGTATGAATTGTGGTTTATTTGGTAGCATTTCGTAGTGACTAATTTACTAATTGTATTAGTACTGTACAAAGTTAGAGGTGCGATATTTGATAGATTCCCCCGCTCCCCCTACCTCGGGCTTCCAGTGTGGAGACCTTAGGTCAACCTATCCCTGCCCCCCTCCCCATCTCGTACTTCTGAGTGGGAGACCTTCCCAGGTAGTAGCCTGCCTAGCTCACAAACTAGAATCAGGGCTCCCACTCCGACAAGGTTAATTGACCCACTGTCCCACACGGTGACATAATATCATTGACGTGATGTGCAAATGGGCGATAGAAAATCGATCGCACAAATGTCACCATTCCAAAAAAAATTGTGTGGGCAGCCCTGTGCCGCCCCCGGCAAGATGCCGCCCTGGGCGGCTGCCTATGTCGCCTATACCTAAATCCGCCACTGCATCCCATAATCTGCAAACAATATCATAACTATTATCATGCACCAACAGAGCCCTTCCGCCTTTCTCTCGCTCTTTCTGATGTTCAATTTCTCTCTCTCCCTTATCCTTCCTCCCTCCTGCATGTGTGCCCCTCTCCCGCTGTCCGCAAGAGCTGCTTACAGAGAGCAAACATATTGGTATGGCCATGCTGATTCCTTTATCTGTCTCGCTGCAGGAACAAAGTGTTGATGCTGCATTCGGGGGAGAGTGGTCCGGGCGGTAGATAAATGGAGAAACCAGAGCTCCAGGACACCAATAATGAGCTAAATTAGCGCTGCATCCACTCTCCCTCAGCAAACAATTGACCGCCTAATTCATGGCCAGCTTTTCACACACAGAAACCAACCTCTTTTGTGACTGGGGGATGTCAAAGTAAGAAGGGCTCAGGTCATTTTTAAAGGGAGAGCAGATTGATGGGTGTCAGATCAATATGCTGTATCAGACGTAAATCCCCTTATCATGTCACCGCTGGCTCGGCGTCTCTGCCTGCCGCTCAGATCTATGCTCGGAGATGCTTATCTTAAAGGGCATGTGAAGGAGGGAACAGTGGAAATGTGTGTCCAGCAGCAGCATCACTCATATCCCACCAGGGAGGGAAGGAATCTCTCTCTGGCTACTGATGGATCTGTCCCCAACACTGGCTCTGAGCTCTGAGGGGCCTACCGGAGTCTTGTGTGGCACCTTATTCCATAAGCCAACTGTTTATTGCCATTGACGAATGGCTGTGTGTGTGTGTGTGTGTGTGTGTGTGTGTGTGTGTGTGTGTGTGTGTGTGTGTGTGTGTGTGTGTGTGTGTGTGTGTGTGTGTGTGTGTGTGTGTGTGTGTGTGTGTGTGTGTGTGTGTGTGTGTGTACACTGTAAACAAAATCAGGGATGACTAGCTAGGGAACAAGTAAGCTCTTTCTATTTCTTTACTAAGGTAGGCCTGGATTTCAACACAATGTCTTCTGTAATTAGTCTGACCAGGCTCCCAGCTAGTTGCAAACAGCCAGATATTTGAAAGATATCAGTCGAGCATCCTGAGAGTATATACAGTACAGAGCAGTAGACTAGAAGTTTTGTTTGCACACTTCCTGACACTTAAAATGGGGCACATTTTTCTATGACTGCCTGGCTTTTAAGCTCGATCAAATTCTTTTATAGCAATGCTGTCGTTCCTTCCCAGGAATTGTTTAGAAAATACGGATTTTGCATCTGGTCATGCCAGCTCACTAAGACTAAAATGTCATATCTTGATGACATGCAGGTATGATAGCGGAAAACAACAAGCTGAGAGAGTTCCTAATGTTTTGTACAGTCAGTGTATATAAAGCCTGCCTGTGAATAAATATGATAATATTAATATGATAATATGATAATATAATACTGGTGATGATGCCAGTCTGTTCTCACCACGTGGGCCAAACGCAGGCCTTGAGATTCAAAGGCAGCTAGAGACAGTCTGGAAATCAATGGAGCCATTCCCAGGGGTCTCATTAGGGCTGGAGAAACGAAACGGCATTGTGGATATGGGACACAAACGCTGGAGCGAGCCTCCAAATATGCCCTAACTATGCTAATTCAAGTCGCAATTAAGCCATGTGTTTTTCAGCTTATCGGCTGTGACTTAGAGACGTTTGTGCATATGCTAGCTCACCACAACTTAAGACGGAGAGAGAGAGAGAGAGAGGGCCTCAATGAGCTTGGCGACGTCAATGCAATTTCATACAGAGGCTGTAAGCTACAGTAGCTCATTTAATTATCACTTTTTAGCACAGCCCTGTGTTCTTGACGAACTTAATGGCATTAAATGTGATGTGTGCGTCCGCTCGGTTTACAGCGCTGAGCTGTGTGTGTGGTGGGTCACTAGGTACAACAGCTTTGGCTCATTGTGGCTTTCTGACTCGCGCCAGACTTGCTCTCACTGAATATCATTACATAGTTACGTCAGTGTGTTTCACACATCTGCTGTTTGTCAGGGCTTTAGCAGTGGGGCCGTGGATCTGACACACTGCGTTTAGCTCCACATAGCACTCTACATGAAGCCTCCTCCTACACATATTAGTCATATTAAAGCCAATAAATACTACATATAATGGAAATAACATGTTTCTCACAACATCAGTGAAGCTTATGAATCTGCCTTATGAAACATAAATATATTGGTAAATTACTCTTAAATGTCAACCTGCAGTTGCTACATCCATTTTTG